>NW_003345192.1:260307-345622 GCF_000150975.2 Nannizzia gypsea CBS 118893
CAGCAGTATAGAGTCATCTATCTTCAATGACAAGATGCTTGCCCGAGCGCAGGTGCAATTGGCAGCATGTTTATGCCACACACTGTTCCCGTTTCCTTTTGCCTATTTTTGTTTGCTCTAAAAAGAATCTCTTATTTTTCTTATTACGCGCTACTCCTTGCAATAGTAAACATCTCCAGAGACTTTTTGGATGCTTAGCTTTGATCTTGCCGGAATGACGAGATGACAGATGTATAGACTTGATCTAGATATAAGAAATATATGAGCAATTAGATGCTGCCAAAACTATTCTTCCCTCTTTACTACAAAGCCATTGTCTAGGTAACTAAGCCTTTTTTTGTTTGGTTAGCACGTCTTTGTCTCGCTTCGCTGTCGTCAGCGTTTGTGGGTTTTGATATCAACAAACCCAGCCATATCAAATATCAAATCAACAAACTAGATCAGGTCAACAACTAGATCAGACCACCTACGTCAAATCAGCCTCGTAAGATCAACTAGATCGGATCAACCAGATCAGATCACCGTAGTGTACCGAGAAATGACACCATCGTAGCCTCGTAGCCATGGCATCAGCGTGTCCTGTTGCCAAATCTCACTTGCTGTCCTGTCCTGCTCTCGCTAAGCAGGCTCTTCCACAGACAAAAAGTGAGAGAAGTGAAAAGTCTTTCTTTGTTCTCTGCGTTGCTAGCGCAACAGTCACTGTCCTCGCCAGATCACCAGACTGGGTATAAATATCTCTCTTCTCATCTAACTGCCCCCTTTTTCCTCCTCCTTCTTCTTCTCCTTTCCTTCTTCGAGCAAGTCTTTTGTAACCTCTCTCACCATAACGATCTCGACCATCTCGACCACCTCGATAACCTCGTATCACCCTCTCGACTTCCATCTGGCTCCTTGCTATCAAGTTGTAGCCTCCCCTCTCTCCTCGCTCGATATCAGCTCTCCTCCCTAGTTGATATCGAATCAACAAAAGACTTCTCCTCCACGAAAGCTCGCTGAAGAGCCTTGCCAATCAAGAGTCGATCCGCATCGACTCTCTCTTCGCGTTTCGTGCGCGTCTTCGACTGTTTCCTCTGTCGTCGACTCCCTTTTTCCTCGACTCCTTAATCTCGACAGCCAAAACACCACTGCTCCAACTTGAGCAACTCCCTCACGCGCTTATATCTTCTTGATATCAAGACGTCGAGGTTGCAGTACCCTGTTCGACAGTGCCAGAGACTACCGAGTCTCGAGAAGAAAGAAGTTCGATCCCGTTCGATCTTCTTTTCGTAGTCCCGCCCTCTCAACGAACGACCCCTTTTTCAGCCATCCAGCCAGTAAATTATCCAACAGCAATGCCATACAAGATGTCACCCCTACTCATCTTGTGTGTGCTGGTCACGATGGTGGCGTGGTCTCTCCTGGCTACCATCGTCGAAAGCATCGAGCTCGCAGCCGATGCTGACAACGACCTTCTGTTCCTGGCCTGGGACAACCCCCTGTTTTCGGGCTCGCTCGTGGACTACGCGACAATTTGCCCAACGGTTTTCAGCGCCCTCGTCCTCGCTGCATACGCCATGTGCAGCGGTCCCAGCACCTTCAACCTGCTTGTGTGTGCCTCCCGTGGTGTCATCCGTGGCATCTCGGGCTCGCCAGTCTGGCACGCACTCGTCAAGGGAGATCTGCTTGGGTTGGTACTCCTCGCTCTGGGGACTACCTTCGATATGACGCTCTCGCTGATCCGTCCTCAATGGGCCGATCGCATATACGCCGACCTTGCCATCCACCGGGATGTGCCAGTCGTCGTAGCGATTCTCGTGAGTTTCTCCTTTTGTTTCCCTTCGTGATGCATGCTTTTATACCACGCGCCACACCTTGCCATTGCATTGATACTGAGCCAACCCATGCTAATTGATGTATAGCTTCCATCCGCGCTTGTGGTAGGCTGCTTCATTGTGGCTCCATCTTTGCTTGCCTACGGGTCCGGAATGTTTGGTGTATTCATGGACAACACCGGTATGCAGTCTCCAGGATGCTACAATCTTGGATACCCAGGCGTTCCGTTCCCGTACTCAGGGCAACGCGAAGTCGCTTTCCGACGTCTCTTTTGCGAGGGAGAGCTCGCCGGATTCGAACTCGCGGACTGGTGGAAGGAATTTGTAGAGACCCAGCTCTATGTAAGTTACCCCCTGGAGCAGCCTCCCCTGAATATCCAATACCAAAGTAAAAGACAATAAATGCTAACAGGGTATAGAACTGGGAGCTGTTCCAACTCGTCGCCTTTACCACGGTATTGGCTGTCGTTGCCATCGTTTTCATTGCGGAATGGGCCTTCATCGAAATCCAGCGTGACAGCGCCTCTGTTACCTGGCTCGACACCCTGATCTCCGCCCCAGCGACAGACAATGGCGATACCGTTGCCAACAAAGTTGGAACACCCGTCGAATCCCGACCATCTGGCACTCATCACGACGCCGACCAGACCATCGTCAGCACGGCCAGCAGCAGCAGCAGCACCACCACCACCACCACCACAAAGGATGCCGCCACCGAAACTGACGCCGACAACAGCCTCGCCGTGATGAACCAGATGGAGTCCCGTATCAGGGACCTCGAGTGTGTCAACAGCACCACTGCCTCTCGCCTCCAGGCTGAGACCTACGACTTAGCCTACGAACTGATGACCAAGAATCAGTCTCTGTTGACCACGCAAGAGGAATGTGCCGACCTTAAGTCACTCCTGGCCCAGCAAAGAGAGCTGCACCAAACCCAAGAGGCCAGGATGACGAGCCTGCAGCAGCAAAACGCAGCTCTCGTATCATCCAACGACGCTCTGCAGGCACAGGTCAACGCACAGTCCCTGGAACTTCAACAAGCGGCCCAACAACTTGTTGCGGCACCCGTCGTCACGCCAGTCAAAGCGCCGGTTGTCACCACTCCTGTCCAGGAGTTGGAGGCACCGGTTGTGGCGACCTCCGTGATGATGGTCGATTCCCGGCCACCGCCCGCCCACTACCACCACCACCACTACCACCATGGGGCTCTGCGTTCAGACAAGCGACAGGCGGCGCTGCTCAGACGCCAACTCCAGCAAGCACGCCGCCAGAGACGCAACCTCATCGCCGGGAACTCGAAATGCCGCGAGCAATTGTCCGCTCAGGAACGCGCCGTCGACGATGCAACCATGGCCTTGAAGGCCCAGACGGAAGCTGTCTGCCGACTGACGGAACGGAATGAGGTCCAACTTCGAACGATTGCCGCTCTGGAGATGGAAAACAATGAACGGGATGCCGAAGTCGTTGACTTTGAGAAACAGCACGATGCATACGTGGCTGACCTCAAGCAGCGGCTTTCGGACCAGACCGCCATGGTTGAAAGTCTCTGGACGCACGCGCGGGAGAAGGACGGCCGCATCTTCCGAACTCGAGGAAAAGCTGCGCAGCCAAGTCGAAGCCGCTGCGAAAAAGGAAAAGGACCATAACAGCAACGACGAAAAGAAGGACTCTGAACTCAAGCTGGTAGAGTCCATGTATACCGCGTTCCTGGAAGAACGGGACGAAGATATCGTGAAGAAGGATGAGGATATCCAACGAAAGGATAATGAGATCCAGAAGCTTACGGAGAGCAAGGATGTTCTCTCTCAGGAGCTCGAGCAGAGCAAGCAAGAGCTCGAACAGAGCAAGCAGAAGCTCGAGCAGACCACAAAGGACTACAATGTCCAGAGAGCGCAGGTTCTCAAAAACGCCAACACCATTGAGAAACTGCGCCGCCGGGTACAGCAAGAGGGACAAGCCGTTCCAGGAGGCCAGCCAATTCCTCGAGGAGCACCACAGCCAACCAAAGAGGAGCCGCACAATTAGGCGGCTTCCTCTGGTGCCTCTCAACCTCCTTTCTGTACCCAGCGGGATCCTAGCCCCAAGCTCCGATAAAGAGACTGCCAACAATTGATCACTGACACATCGCCATCGCCTTCATTTTCACCACCCCGTTTTGCTCTCGCTGCCGCCGACAATGACAATCAGATACCAGCACCTCCAGTCGCCAGCAGGGTCTTTTCCTTCTTTGCCCGAGTCTTCGGACTCTGGGTGATGAGGACTTGCTCCCTTCCCCTGGAGACACTGAGCAAAAGGTGACCTCGACTAACACGGCGACCATGATCAATTCTCTTTATCGGTCTTGTGCTGGCTTGTCAAGCAGCATCACCGAATGCACCAGCACAAGATCTGGACGTTATCCTCCTTCACGATATGAGGAACTTACACAATAGTGCAGAAGTTGCATCAAGATATACCACAAAAGACGTACATGACCGTCGAGAAGACGATGCATTGGTTCTCCCACCTGTGGTATAAAGGCAAGTGATCTTCCATCCAAATATATCATTCAGCGTACAGACGCACACTTCGCCTTCAGCAACAATTGCACTTTGGCAGCCCAGGTCAAATTTGTTCTCCAGTCCGAGTCGATTCGCTCATACAGCTTCGCATGCAGATGCAAGCTGCCATACCCATCATCCGTTCGACTCGCACAGACACTCACTGGAGACAAACAGACCCTCGCCGCTGAACAGCGCCTTCGACCGACAAGCAGCCTTTGGTTCATTTGTCATATACAACACGTCGCCAGCTTACCTTTTCACCATAATCTTTCACCCAGCGACGATGACCAAGGCTAAGGCGCTGATCGCCGGGACACACCGGGATAAGGAAGCCAGCAAGAGCATACATACATACATCCACCCATAACACCACCAGCAGATCGTCTGTGCCTGCATCCAGCAGAGTACCAGCAGAACACCCAGACAGACGGATCTAAGCTCTTGTTTTCCCTTCCTTTTCCCGGCGGGTTGCCACAGTAGTTCCTCCAGGACCTTCGACAGGGACCAGCAGGGAGAGACGACGGACACACGGACAGACAACCAGCATGGACGGCGGCCGGGATGTGAGAGATCCTGCGCTGCCCAGCGAGTGCCTCATGGCGTTGATATTCAACATATCAACCTCGACTTTTACCAGCAAAAGCCGACATGACGTTCACTTTAGCTTCCGCGCTGACTCAGCCACTGCTTCTTACTCAGCTCTGACTAAGCGCTTCTTGCGACGATCGCGACAAGAAAAATTTGACTGCAAAGAAAAGAAAAGAAGTCGCAGCAGAAGCAAATAACAAGAAAACGAGCAGAAGCAAGACGAAACGCGAAGTCCAGCCAAGTCCGCCCCGTCGCTCTCTTCCCTGGTCGCATCAATCTAACTTACTACTTACTATTTAAGCCTGGGCTGCACCAAGCGGACGTCCGCGCAAGCATCATCCATCAACACCTCTTCCTCCCATCCCCATCAGAATCTCGCGAAGACAGCTCGCTCCGACCTCACCCATTTGATGTCTTGTTGAGAAGAGGACGCCCTTGACAGCCCCAGTTGATATTTAAACGACCTGCATCCAGCTGTCCGCATTGAACTAGCTGCTGGTTTGACGGGCAAAACACGAAACCCTGCACCCTCGCCGACATATCACCACATCACCACATCACCACATACACACCTTACTTTATTCTCAGACAGACCAGACCAACAGCTGTCTCGACTGGCTCGATCGCTTTAAATGACTCTGACTCGTGGTGGTGCTGGATTACCTGCTGGTCTTGCCCTGACCAAGCTCATCCTCTTCTCGTTCGCTCGATTTCCTCTCCTCTATGCCGCGCCACTGACATCCTCGGCCGTCGGGAAGCTCGCTCATGTTCCACCGCCCCCAGATGAATTCCACTTATGGCTCTACCTCAGCATTGCTGCAGCACTCGTCCTCAGCGGCGGTGCCTTTGCCGGACTGACTATCGCTCTCATGGGCCAGGTTAGTTATCTACACTCACTCCATTGGCGCATCCCTAAGACAATAATACCTCAACGATTGATTACTGACTGTTGTTCTCATTGTAGGATGAAATCTACCTTCAAGTTATACAGACCTCCGGTGAAGAAGTAGAGAGAAAACAAGCCTCAAAAGTTCTCGAGCTGTTGAAAAAGGGAAAACATTGGGTGCTCGTCACACTCCTGTTGAGCAACGTTATCGTGAATGAAACACTTCCCATCGTCCTGGATCGGTCTCTCGGTGGTGGTTGGCCTGCGGTCATCGGCAGTACCGCTTTGATTGGTAGGTCCTTTTACCTCTCTGTGTGACTCCTGTGATGCAGGCAATGCGGAATATGGAATATGCTGACACCCGACTCGCAGTCATCTTCGGAGAAGTCGTCCCCCAGTCAATCTGTGTCCGCTATGGGCTGCCCATCGGAGCTTGGATGGCACCGGCCGTCCTTTGTCTTATGTACATCACCTCCCCTCTCTCATACCCCATCGCAAAGCTTCTCGACAGACTCCTCGGCGAAGATCATGGGACGTTTTATAAGAAAGCTGGCCTGAAAACCCTCGTTACGCTACACAAGAATCTCGGCACAGCTGGCGAGCAGCTGAACTCGGACGAGGTTACCATCATCAGCGCCGTTCTGGATCTCAAGGAAAAATCTGTTGGCAGCATCATGATCCCAATGCAAGACGTCTTCATCATGTCGGCTGACACTGTTCTCGACGAACAAATGATGGACCTTATCCTCTCCCAGGGATACTCCCGCATCCCAATCCATGCTCCAGACAACCCCCAAAACTTTGTTGGCATGCTGCTGGTCAAGATGCTGATCACCTACGATCCCGAAGACTGCAAAAGAGTCCGCGACTTTGCCCTTGCCACCCTCCCAGAGACCAGAGCAGAAACAAGCTGTCTTGACATTGTCAACTTTTTCCAAGAAGGCAAAGCTCATATGGTCCTGGTTTCCGATTATCCGGGAGAAGATCATGGCTGTCTCGGCGTTGTTACACTCGAAGACGTTATCGAGGAGCTTATTGGTGAAGAAATCATCGACGAATCCGATGTCTTTATCGACGTTCACAAAGCAATTCGCAGAATGGCTCCAGCACCCAAATTCAACTTTCCAAAGGGACATTTCGTCGAAGTACCTCCATCCGCTCACGATATCGGAGTAGAAACCCTCACCACCACCCGTACGGCAGACAGCGAACAGCACAGCGAACAACATACCCAAATACCAAAAATCACCACCCATGTCGGATCTCCTCCTCCACCCACATTCTACCTGCGACAAGCTCCTGTCGTTAACAAACCAGACGGCGCCAGCAAACCCATTATCCAAAGAGGTGCCACAGCCGAGATCAAAGAACAGCTTAAACATCTCGGGCCATCAAACCTCGCAAGCCGCCCTCGCCACACCCGCTATAATGCGGTCAAAATAAAACGAGCTGGGAATTTCACCGTCAAGTCTTCCCAAGCCCCTCAGCGGCCGTGACTCCTATGACTACCATACATTACACTCAGACGCGCATCCATCCGAGTCAGACAGCCTCCTGGTGAAAACCAACAGCGAACGCGCAGTCAACCTCAAGGAGCCCACATCATATGGTGCTACTACAGGCCATCCTAATCGCCCATATTATCTACCTCATTCCGCCACAGAACCAACTATCGGACAAGGCAATACAGCCGCCCCTCGCACATCATCACCATCACAACAAACACAAAACGCAAACAACGCGGCGAGCGAAGACTCTCCAGCCACAGTACATGGCCCTTCTCCATTATCCAAAAACGGAACTCGTTCACCGAGTGCCAATTCAGACACACCATCTTCATCCACAATTTTCCACCCACGCGGCCCTACAAGAAGTGGCAGCATAACCGAACAAGTCGTTGACATCCACGGTATCCGCAAGGTCGTCTTACAAACAAGCGACCGCAATCTCTCCGAATGCGACAGCAACCATAGCGGCCGTCCTTCATCATCGTCACAAGCAAGTGATACCAAATCCGGTGATCTAGAAGACACCGCCAACGATCAATCGACTCATCAACCCAACGGATCAAGTAGCGCTTCCGGCAAGAAGAAGCGAAGACGCAAACGAAAAGCTACAGGATCATCGAAACATGACGATCGGAATGACGAATCACATCACCTTTTAGATTAATGAGAGACTCAGTCCAACTCAGTCCAACTTTGCAGTTCTTTACATTCGCTGTTTATCTTTACTCTGTTTTATTGATATTATTGACGTTGCCAGTCTTTTTCTTCTTTTCATATGGCTAAAGTTGCCAAATTTGGCTTGTTTTCTCTTCTTACGGGATGAATGTATTTTGCCATGAAGCATGTCGTCGTCTGTATATCAGTTGACCCGTCGTTACTCATGTTACATATCCACAAAGCACCTATGTCTAGGGCTTAATTACACTAATCTGTTTTCAATCAATTTCACCTTGCTGTCGCCGTGGAGCATGGACTCCGAGAAAAACTATTTTGCATCCATATACTTAGACCTACCAATGACTTTATTCGCTCGGAGCATATCACGTTTCAACATCAAATCTAGTAGCCCAATGGTAATAGATTGTAAGGCATATTCTAAGGATACTCATCTAGCAAGTAATATCTATAAAAAGAAAACGGACGTTTCCCACCCGTTAAAAAGCTCTATGATATCCCCATCTAAACTGGCCAATAGTCTATTCAGCGGCAGCGATAGGCTGCTTCTGCATAACTTCCATGGCTCTATCCTTCTCCTCATCTGTGCCTTGACTCGCTGCCAAAGCCTCTGCTGTCTGAGTCTCCCACCCAGTCATAGCCTGGTGGAAGAACTGCTTTTGCATTTCACGAGATGGCGGCTCAGCTACTGTTTTCCCTCTTCTCTTCCTTGAATCAACTGACTCTCGAATACTCGCGTTGTCACCGTCAATCTTGATGCCATACAAGTCATCGGTGTCAGCAGAATCGGTAAAGTGAAACGTGCGGAACTCCGTGTTGGCCCAGCCGGTGCCTGGCCATTTGGGCGACGGACGACCGTTAGCATATTTATTCGGGCTTGGTGGCTTTTTCGTGACTTTATTTGCATGTTTAACAAGGGAAGGATTTCAAACCCCCGGAAATTGAAGGGATGAGATACGAGGGAAGGATATTACTTTGACCTGGCACATACCTTGGTAGAGAGTACTGTCTTGCCAATCTTCGCTGAAATAGTGGAGGACGCCTCCGTGAGAAACGACGGCAATGTGCTTCTCGGGCCGCGCCTTCAGCCATTGTCTAGCTTGACGAGCACGCGCTGTAACGGACTTAGCATTCGCTGACCATTTCTCTGTTGTCTAGAGTAGTTAACGCAAGGTTTGTTAGCTTTGATTCCCAAGGCCCAACACCAAACCAGGGGCATCCCATACCTTATCATTCCAGTCTTCTGGGACCAAAGATAGATCAACTGGCAACCCCTTTTCTTCGACCTCCTTCTTTAGATCAGAAAGGTCGCTTCCGGTATCACAAGGAACGTCACTTGTTTCCTGGATCTCCGGCAACGCAATAATTGTGAGTTGCTTTTCTTGGATTATATTTGCAAATGAATGCAGTGCAGTGTAGATTGTTCGTCGAAGCGGCGAGGCGACTATCAATTCAACGTCTGCATGGTATGGGAAGTTCGCCCGGAGCGTACGGCATTGCTCTTCGCCGAACGGGGTAAGCAACGGGTCTTGCAGGACATGGTTTTCAATGCAGAGGTTATGAAAGCCCTGTTACAACTAGATCAGTATGTAATGCATTTTTGACCTGGTATTTAGTCTACTTACCTGAGCATGGCGGACGCAGTGAAGAACTGGAGGCATCTTACTACCCTGGTATCTGTATGTTCGCGGGGTAGCGATGGTGATATCTACTGCTTCTTTCCAACGGAAACGACCACCGAAACACACCCAAACGAAGATGATAAAACTTGCTGTATAACGCAAGAGATGGAAATGCCACGAACGAAGAAAAGATTTGTCTATCTATACCGAGTAAAACATGTTCTTTTCGATATCAAAATGACTCAAGCATAACTTGGACTTTTAGACCGCCAGCCGCCACACCTTCCTCTTCTGACCGGGTATATCGGTTATATCTCCGGAGGAACTTTACTGTCGGGAAAACTGCCTTTTAGGATTAAGGTTATTAGTCATCTTCGGCAAAACTTCCTGCCCTGGCGACGGCATCTTCGGGACCTGGAGATATAAAAGTTGAAAAGAATAAAAGAATAAAGGCGCGATGCTTCCTTAGTAATGAGTGAAGTTAGGGCCGACTCATATTCAATCATGCGCGAAGTCTGCGAGTGAGTGGTGTTCTGTGTTGCCCCTACCTGCGCTCTCAAAAAAAGAGTAGCATAACAACTAAATAATTATTAATATTTCGCTTGCTTGTTCCCGAAAATTATCAAATTGACAATTCGATGCACGATTTTCAAGTGACTTTGACCGATTCACAAATCTATAAACCAAGCAGGCTATCTATGATAACAGCGAGAGGAATGCAAAAGGCAGGCAGGTCATAAGGGCATCATGAGAAGCCAATAAACAAGGCTATAAACAAGAAAACATGGAGAGGAATACTCCGAGTATGCAGTAAAGGGGCAGGGAACAACCATATCCACCACCCAGATAATATGTGCGAATCAAGCGACTCCGAAGCCCCTGGCGTTATCCAGTGCCTTTTCTAGCTTCTCTTCAAGTACTGCCACGGAAGTGTACTCCGGTAGTAGAAGCCTGCCAAAACAAGTTAAGCTGGTTGGCAACCGCTATTAGACAAAATTAGCATAACTGGTCTTTCAATAATTTATCGCTAGGATGGGAGGAGGTAACATACGCTATCGCCTACACCATTTCGTTGGATGACAAACAAGATGCTGCCTATCCCATTGACTGGCACTCGGTCGCTGGCAGTAACGAATTCCAAAAGTTGGCGCCGTTTCTCAAGGGGGTACCGTAGGACCACGCGCCAAAAGCCTTTCACTATCGGATGATTCCCGTCCCATCCGCCCTCGTAGCGGGTATGTCTTTGTAGTTCGACGAGGTCAATCTCCTGGATACCTTCAAGGACTGTTTTCAGCGCCTCAGGATTAAAAATAGACAAAGCAGTGCGATCCAGGCACGTGAAAAAGCCACGCTGGAATGCCTCGTACTGTGGACGGACAGATTTGTCGGTCAACCAAAAAATGTAGTCTTTGACAAATTGTTTCCGATTAGCATTTGTCACAGTGGAAGCTTCGGGCTGCGGTTCTGTGGATACTTGGTGTCGCGGTAGTCTTGACGGAGCACCCTTTAAGATACCAATGACATGCGTGTCTCGGGGAGACTGTCGCGATTCAGTGGAATACTCCTTTAACATAGACACAGTGTTATCGCTTTCGGAGGTATTTTGGTTGCTAAGCCTTCTAGTAGCAACACGATGATCATTCAGTTTTTGTTTGGTTTTTTCCCACTGAGCATATCTCTCCGGTGCTGGCCAGGGTTCGTTTTTATCGGTTCTTTCCATGTCAACTGTGACAACTGTTCCAAAGGCGTTGAAGCTAAACTCGTATGTCCGCATAAAGATATCCCCCACATCACCGTCTTCCCAAGCCAACAGCTCATCCAGGCCCTTGGCCAGCTCAGGCCAGCCAACTCGGATATGGTCTGTATTTTTCACTTTGAGGCCGAGAAGCCTTCGGTACAAGGCTATTGGGAAATCCACCGGCAAAGTTACGCCATTGTAAATGGCAAGAGATACCAGAAGACCCAAAAGTTCAAACTTGTAGAGAGGCTCGAAGGAGCAAGGCTGGAAGTAGTACATGCCACTCCGACTGTCAATGGTGAACATTCCAAATGCCGGATTCATAGCCTCTAACATGGCAATTCTAAAGAACTCCTGCTGCACACCGCCTTGGTCCACGCCTTCTTCACCATCATCCATTCCCATTCGAACCTTCAATGGCCGTAGCAACTCCCGCCTTTCTCGCCTCCAAAGCTGGTCAAGGGCATCTTCCAACGCATGGTCTCGGCGAACGCTGATAACAAAAAACATGGTGAGCCCAGTTCTTAGCCGAGCGAGTAAGCCAAGGTTATCATCGACAGAGATAGTGCCGGAGAATGCCATAGATGTGACATGCTTTGAAGCAATAACAGCAGTCTCAAATGACTTGGACATGGTTGCATGGTTTATTGCTCGGAAATATGTGACCAATGCCGATGGTGGGAATATGAATGAGCAGGAAAGTAAGTGCATTGTTCGGTTGTTGTAGAGTAGGTCTACCCACTCAGTAGGCATATCAATTGGGTCTAACCGATCTGCAAAGAAAGGTGTATGGAAGTCCTCTGGTAGCAACCCAAGCTTGGTCCGGTCCCTATATAGGAAGCTGAGGAGTTGTAAAGCGCCTCCGGCCGCACTGGCTTTGGGTAACTCTGGTTTACCGTCCCATTCTTTCAGCAGGACACTCCTCAACCATTCTACTACCACCATGGGCGTGGTAGTCCTCCTGTCCCCGGGGAGCAATATCTTGTTATTATTATCACTAGATTCCGGTTTGTGAAACTGCTGGAGCAAAAGAATAATTTGCTCTATAAGCTCACATTTATCATTGCTTTTGAAATCAGTGATATGAGACGCTTTCGCTTTGGAGACTTCATGGAGCGCAAGCCGGGTCGAAATAACGCGCGCTAGCCTATTAAGCAAACGAAGTGCTAGGTCATGTTCGAATCGATCGGATGTTTCAATTATGGTTTGTATTTGAGGCTTGGAAAATGTTCGCATCATACCATCCGGCATTACTGACCCGGAGGCTCTGATTTGTCGGATAGCCTGCCATGTCTGCGTGTCCATGGCAGGGATAGTACTTGACAAGGCGAGCAACGCAACAATGGCAATAGAGGCAGCATCGGAATCAGGAATGTAGTCGTTTGTTCTCGGAAGGTCGAATCTGGGTGAGGTAGGAGTTGCTGAACTAGATGATTTGCAGTGGCGGCGTTGCATCTTGGGAAGAGAGAGTTCTACAGGAGGGTTGAAGAGTTTTTCCATGCTGAGCCACAAGCTGTGTAGCGTCGTCTCCCAAGGACATATACGGTGCAATTTCCTAAAGGTGCCATCTAGCGAATTAATATCTAATCGTAGGGATGTAGGCTGCTTGCTGTGACCATTTGAAAAGGAAATTAGTAATTGCCGTGGGTTTCCCAATACGTAAAACACGCTCTGCGCAACGAATGGGAATGCCAATCTCTGCTGATGAGTAGCATATTTCCATTCCCAGGGTTCAGAGTGGCCCATAGACTCTAGCTGAGACATTTCAGACTTCCACACTTCCTTGTCATCGTCGGTCTTGAACATGATATTTTCTAGTGAATCAACAATCTCTTCCGACAGGTGGGAGAGGCTCTGCACCGGGGAAGCTTCGCCAGCATCCTCCGTTTTTGATTCAGGAGCTAAGCCTTGCCGGTCAAGAGGGAAATATGTATCTATCGTGGGCTCCGTGGGCGAGTCGCCATGAGATTCCGGTCTAGGCCATCTAACTGTACTTTGATCACCCCACGATACGTGCGCATTGGCTTTGGAGGTGCTATCCCCCATGCGGCGGTGTTTCTGGGATCTGTGGCGTAAAGCTGGTGGAGATGGGAGAGACTGCGAGGTATTGGCGGTTGTCGTGGGTGTGCTGTTAACTGAGGCATTCTTAGAGCGCTTCCGTTGGCTCTTTGAACGGTCCTCGGTTATAGAAGAACGCTGAGATTGTTTTCGTGGCTCCAAAGGTTCGAGTGATAGGCGTTTAACAGGATGACCTTGGACTTTGACCTCGAGTGTTGATGAGGTATGATTCACGGACGGCGAAGTCTGATTAGATGACGAATGAGACTTTGAGCCTGAGCTTCCCGAATCAGCTGACACGGGGCTGGGCGATTGACGTTTAGTGTTAGGCGGTTGATTCTCTAGCAATGAATTATGGGGAGTAGGTCTCGTCTCATCCTCTAGTTTGGGCCCGTAGGATGTCGTCCGTTTGAGGGGTAGCCATTCCACCATACGTAGCGACAGGGTGTCAAAGAGATTCTGTGTAAAAGATTTTGGATCTTTTCTTGTTTTCGAACTGCTTTCTGGGACTGATGGTAATGTCTCTAGCGTCGCCGGAGGCGAACCGGAGGGCCTCCTTGGTTTGTTTCCTGGAGTTGTGTCTCTTCTTTGACGTGATTGTGAACGAGCGGGTTCAGTGATAGGGTATGAACTGGTTTGTCGGGTTTTTCGCTCGGTGTCCGGAGCAAGTGAGGTCGATACCGCGGCAGACGGATAGTGACAGAGGCCTAGCTCAGCGTCATCCTGACTCGCTAGATAGCATGCAACCGTTCTAGCACTGAGGTCTGTAAATCTACGCAGCGGGGCTTTGGTATTTCGACGGCGGAAGCTAAGACACGTAGGGGTCATGCAGTTTGGTTCCTGGCAGCCATAGATCAATTGCGCTTTATACCTGTAGTCGTTGCATGCCGAATATTAGAAATAATCCCATGTAGATAGACTGCAATCCTCGTGCAAAGAAAAAGGGATGGCATATAGATGACCGTAAGGGGGGGAGATCTCACCGTTTGACGAGATGGTTAAAGGTCCGCTGGCGCTCCTCCTTAGCCCAAGAAAGTACCCTTGAAGGGTCCGAAACATTCACTGTATGCCTTAAGACCACCTCCGGCGCTCCTGGCGGCAGTCTTGCATGGTGATAAGCCGTCCTTTCCGCTGCGCAGTCACCATGCGACACCCCTTGCAGCCTTGTCATCTTGTCCTCGCAATAGCTATAACATATCCAGATCCCTCAGTACAGTCACAGCATTCGCTTTCAACGAGCTATTCACGCTGCCTAAACACCATTCCACCGTCGTCGGTCCGGTTGATATCGCTGTCGTCGTCTCTCTTCGCTGCTCGTTGGTGGTTGTTGTTTCTTTTTTCTCCAAAGTCGAAAGTCGAAATTAAGGTGGTCCATACAAACCCCAAAAGGGGAAAGTGATCGGCACGACGTCATAACTTTTGGCTTTTCGGTTTTTTCGCCTCACAATAAAAAAAAAGGCGCTTGATAAGCAAAAACGACGACCAGGAGCAGCGAGTTTGATATCAACAGCAACCCCGGGACTATCGTGAAGGAAGCCCTTGCGGAGCAGGACGGGAAACGAGATACATATAAGGGCTTGGTGCTGCCCTCTCTGCCTGACTTGACGTTCGCCTTTGCCTCACAAGTTTTCGCCGGTTCTTCGGACAGATCCATTACACCCCGCCATAACAGATACTGCTAAATTATTACTAGCAAGGACGACTAGAGGAGACGTCTACTTTGGCCCAGCGGCGAGATGGAGACTCATCCGTACACATGCAACACCTGCCAGGTGGCCTTTCGCAGCAGCGAAGCCCAGAGAGGGCACATGAGAAGTGACTGGCAGTAAGTACTTGAAATTTGGTGGCTACGGGCCCAGATCGAGACTGACAGGTGTGTTTCGTACAGCCGATACAACTTGAAGCGTCGGGTTGCTACTCTGCCTCCCATATCGTCTGAGGTCTTTACCGATAAGGTGCTGAACGCCCAGGCAGCCAACTCCGCTGCTGCCGCCAAAGCCACATACGAAAAGTCATGTGCCGCATGTCAGAAGACGTACTACAGCGAGAATGCATTCCAGAACCATATCGGAAGCCAGAAGCATAGGCAGCGAGAGGCCATGCTGCGTAGAGAGGGAGGGAAGGATGAGACGGCGTCGGTGATGAGTGGTACTTTCTCCATGGGGGATCCGATTAACGAACGCAGCGAGGCGGGCGAGGGTGATGTCGAGCCTGGAGAGCAAGAGTTCTCCGAGATTATTAGTGGGATCAAGGGTGCGAAGATTGATGCACACGATCCGCTTCCCATCCGTCCCCGACGCCCCAGCCACACTGTCGAGAAGGAGTCGGCGAGCTCTTCCGGTGTTGAGAAGGATGGAGAGGGACCCGAAATCTCGCTTGCTCAGTGCTTCTTCTGCAACTATAAGTCGCCTAATGTCAAGCTCAATGTTTTGCACATGGGCAAATTCCATGGCATGTTTATTCCCGAACAAGAGTACCTCACCGACGGAGAAGGTCTCCTTGAATATCTACAAGCAAAGATCTACAAGAACAGCGAGTGCCTTTACTGCCATAAATTGAAGGCAACTCCAGAGGCTGTGCAGACGCACATGAGAGATAAGGGCCATTGTATGATTGCCTTTGAAACAGAGGATGAGCAGATCGAGATTGGCCAGTTCTATGACTTCACAAGCACATATTCTGATGACGAGGAAGAGGTAGAGGGAGAAGGAGAGGAGGGAGGAAAGGAAGTGCAAGATGATGGCTGGGAGACAGATACTTCGGTTTCGTCACTCGACTCGGCTGAGATTGGTGCTGAGCCCATTGATGATCGATCACATCAGTACTCCAAACTGTCGCGGCACCCCCATCATTCAAATACCGATCCCCGCAAGCATCGTAATATAGATGGTTTCCACTCTCATGCACATACGCACGGCCATGCGGCGTTTGTACATGACGGTGAACTCCACCTACCAACTGGGCGCACCGCAGGCCACAGATCCAATGCCAAATACTTCCGTCAAAACTTGCACAACTATCCTACCGAGGAGGAACGCTTAACCAGGCAGCGTATGATTGAAGAGGCTGGTCCCGATGCTGAGGAAGAAGGGGATGATCAGGCTAATGGCACCAACAAGAACCGTGCTTTAACCTCGAGGGCTAACGGTGGCTTGGGTATGATTGGTGCTTCAGACAGTCAAAGGAAGGAAGTCCGCGGGGCCGAAGTGAGAGAGCGTCGACGAGCTGATCGATCTCGGCGACAGTATGAATGGAAGCTCAACAAAGGAGCCAACAGTCAGAAACATTTCAGGGTATGTCATCTTGTACTTCTTCCCAAGCTGTTGTCTTAGCCATGCTAACGCCCCCTGCAGGATCCTCTTCTTCAGTGATCGTCTCTGTTATGCTCTCATGCCAGGTATCGTATTATTCATGTCACTTATGACTTCTACGGCCTTACCACGATAGAACCGGCTTATGATAGGCAAAAAGTTAATGACTATGACAAGGGTTATTTACTGTTCTCTGATATTATTAAACCAGAAAACAGCTCTGTAGCTTGCTTGTTCCAACTCTGCCACCTCCTGTAAATGGCCCTGCAGCTCTGCCCTAAGGGTTTCCGCAGTTGACCCCTTCCCCAAGATAGTAACCTCAGATCCAACCTGACTCGTCACCGTCGTCGTCGTCGTCGTCTTCCGCTTGATATCAAATTGCGTGGCTCGCGTGGCTTAAAATAGAACCTAAAACGCCAAGACGGGTGCGGCTGGATGACTAAGCCGCATGACGCAGGCGGAGACGAAGCTTCCAGGCCGCAGCAGCTTTTTGCTTGATAAGAGAGAGTGAAAGCAAGCCTGGCGATCAGGAGCAAGATATGCCCCTAGATGGATATATATAGGCGATTTACACTGCCGAAGGGTATCGCGAGAGACAGACATCTTTATTCGCTCGTCGAAATTCTGCTGGACACTGACTAGTGCTACTACTGTCTTTAAGGGTGGCCGGGCTGAACGTGACGTGACTGCCTGCCTGCCAGAATGCTGGACGAGAATCTCCCTAGTATGAACGATCCAACACTTATGCAGTTACCCGTTGCCCGGGGTATTGGTTGTCTAGCGCTCACGTCTTTCTAGCATTTTTTGTGAAGCCGTCATCGGAAGCCCCCAAGTCACGGTCGACCCTCTTTGTTGCTCAACACGGAAAGGAGCCTCAGCCTGCATACACAGTCCGACACCTGGACCCAGAACTGCAGACGTCTCGAAATCGCTACGCCGTTGCCCTTTATGATTCCTTCTGTCCTGACGCGTTATACGGAGAGGTCCTGATAATACCCAAATGGACGCATCCAACATTTTCCCAGGAGGCTATTAGGGCAAATGGAGGGGTACAGCCGCCGCCAGAGCCCATCATGCCCACCGAGTTCATAATCCAACTATACAACCCAGAGCAACAAGTGCTAGTCCGCCATAAGCCAAAGACATGGAATACGCCTGCAACATGGGCCTTTGAAATGCCGCAGAGGACGTTTCGGGAACCCTCCAAGTCACAGCTGGACAAGACGATTACCACACCTGCAACCTCGGACGCTACCTCTCGATTACGATTCAACTGGCGAAAGGACGGCAGGATGGGCTCAAAGGACCTGGGCTGTTATTTGTCTGGCAAAGTCGTCGGGCCCAGTGGGAATTCAAAGAAGAACAGGGAGCCGGATATCACTGTTGCCATCTTCAGTGCATTAAAGGAGATTACGCTCTACGAACCCAACTTTTCCCGGGTTGAAATGGAAGACTACAAGGGTTTAGAGATCGTTCTTATGTTGGGTGCCATTGTTATCCGGGATGTATTCTTCAGCCCCATGAAAGAAGCTTTTAATATCCTTAATCCGCCCCTGAACTCTGCCAGTCCAATAAACAAGCCATCAAGTACTCCGGTGCCCTCGAGACCTCTAAATGGTGCGGCAGGCTACCCTCCAGCCATTCGTCCTCCACCAGCATCTCACCCGCCAGCAAAACCACTTCCCCAGCAACCACAACAGCGACCTGCTCCGCCCCCTCGTCAAAGCATCCCCCCCACTGACCTCCGTTCGCAATGGGAACTAGACGCTGAAGCTAATGTATTAAAGCAACAATCCGAGGCAGAGAAACGAGCGCGGCTTAAGAAGGAGAAGGAGGCCGAAAAACGGACCAAAAAGCTTCTTGAAGCTGAGGAAAAGGAGGCAAAAAAGCGTCAAGCACAGGTTGATAAGGAGACCGAACGACTGCGGAAGATCTACGGGAAGGGAGAAATCAAGGTATTGAAACTACAACAGCAACACCAGCCTGCTCCTAGACCACCACAGCCTCCCCGACAACCTCAAAACCATCCAGTACCACCACAGTCGCGTGTTCAGTTTGCTGCACCTAGGCCACAGTCTATAGCAGGTGGGTTGAGACCACCTCCTCAACAACAACCGCAGCCACAGTTAAAGGAGAAACGGAGTATATTTGGTTTCCGGAAGAAAGAGAGCGGAGTTGCTCCAAATACCCTCATGAAGAAACGGAGTTCCATGTTTTGAAATTACAGCATTTCCAGGGAAGCAATATAATTTATTATACACTAAAGATTATATATAGCATTTAGATACCCAATCACAAGTTTTCCATTTATTGTATTCGCCGTGAAGTACTTTCCTCTGCTACTTTCGTTTATTCTCTTGTATAAGTTCCATAAACCGATGGCCAGCCCGTACTTCAACCGGATCTTGCGGCTCAGGGATGTAACCCGCAGTGCCACCCTCTGAAGAGTTAGATATATGGCTTGCATCAGAAGCTAAGATTGGAACCAGCTTTACACATCGTTCAGCAGTCCCCTTTTCTCTTTTCCAAAAACAGGCATTATGCATTAGTGAGACCATCTCTTTTCCCTGGCGAGCTAGCACTGTGCTGCCATTTATTGGTCTTATGCTTCGAAGCGATCCCCTGAAACGAATGAATGACCGTGGTTTGCGCTCGGATTGAGGATTCTGAGCTGTCTTCCTAGTCCCATCTGAACATTCATCCAGCTTCAAACGTTCCATCTGAACATTCATATCGTCCTCGCTTTGGCTGTCGTCCAGGCCTGTAGCTGTGTCCTGATTTTCCATCTCCTCCGCCGCATACAGGTCTTCGTCGTGGACGAATATTCGGACATCCGGGAGCACCGTCTCCTCCCGCTTCAGCCACCTGTGCCGCGCCTCATAGGCTTCCAGCCCATAATCTAGCCCTGAAGGCGGCCAGCGTGATAACACTTTTCGTTTACGTACAGGTTTAATCAGCGAAGTGAGCGACGATTCATTGTCGGCCGACTTTACGTTTCCATCCGTACCCGTTGAGCTGGGAGATGGTGACGACGCAAGTAAGTCCGTCATGTATAACGCGTCAGCTTCCGTTCTGGGCTGCCGTTTCAGCACAGGCGTGGGATACTCTGGTCCTGTCAAATACACCGGAAATGTCAAGGGTATATATTTTCCAGAGGTTCGGAGGAAAAGAGTCGGCGACGCAAAAGAATCAAAGTACTTCTCCGGAGTTGGGAAGAGCCTGCGCCTTGCATCTAGCAGAGGAACAAGGTCTACCGGTGTTGGTAGGGGTTCCTTTTTCTTTCGGCCGCGTTTCCGTGATGATTCTTTTTCCAGTCCCGTTCCTGGCTTCTCCGCATCTTGTGCTGCGTTTTCAATATCTGTAATGCAGTAATCATCCAAGCCAACCCAATCACAAACCGGCTCCTCTGCAGCAACGCCCTTGAGTGCTCGAGCTTCAGTCAGCGCCAGCATAACCGCTAAAGAGCCACCAATATGCTTCCCAAAAACAAAGACATTATCTGGCTGAAACTCGTTCCTTGCCCAGTCCAGTCCAGCTAACGTATCGTGTACCGGCGTAGGATACCTGTAAGTCTTTCGGATTCCAGCCGCCTGTATTCTTCCAAGACGGTATTTTACCACCACAGTAGTAGAGAGGGTAGTTATCGCCAGATTCTCTTCTGGTAAAAGTGTGGGCGCACACTGCTTTGTTATGCTGGAACTGTTTGATGTGCCCGCTGTACCCGTAGAGCCATAGCCCGTGGAGGGTTGTGATCGGTCAAATAGCGGGCCCGGAGGGAGGTAGAGGATGAGATTCGAGCCATTGGGCGTGGGTTTCTCCTTGGGAGATAGGACACTGTGTATACGCGTTAGCTAGAATATTCTCAGTATTATGAATGGACAGCAAAGGCGCAGTATAACCATACGTTAAGGTGACATTTCCATTGCTGCCAACGGGAACCTGTACAGCCGTTTCGTAAAGGAACGGCGCAGCTGCACTAGAGAGACAGCGACTGATTCGCCGGCCTAGACAGGTATACTTGTAGCTAAATGAAAGAGCAGTAGAGGCGGAGACGAGTGATGGGCGCATCGCTCCATGGTGTGTTTGAGTCGCAGGTTGTGCAGTTAACCGTTCGATTTCACTTTGCGTGCTGGCTTCACTTTCAGCGTCAAGTCAAGCTTCGCTCGCCAAGACAGCATCCAACTAGTTAAACACCTGAATATCCCGAGGGCTATTTGTTCTATATATTATTCGTATTTACAGCAATGATACTTCATCTGAGATCCAGAGGCTTAAGTACTTTGCAAATAGAAGCATAGTGTTAGGAGCGAGGAGAAATGGAGGACTAGACATGAGTTCGGAGTTCAAATATTCTGAGGGAAGGTCCTAGCTGGTACAGTGACTATGATACTAGGTAACTCCTACAACAGGGACACGAGTAGCTGTGTTCCCAGATAGCGGGAAAGTTGGAAGACGGGATGAAAAATTGAAAGGCAGCAAGACACTTGAGTTTCTTCTAGACGTAAACACGTAGACAAAGGAGGTAGTAGGAAATCGGGCATGAAAGAGAGACTAGCAAGGCAAGCTAAATGAATGGGAGCTGAGAGGTATCACTTCGTAAAATCATTGGTACACTGGAGTTCGGCCACGACTTGAGTAAGCAGAGCTACAAGCCTGGAAGTATGGGTGGATGCACGCCTGCTTGGCCGATATGCGGCGTGCGGGATCGTACTCGAGCATGGCATCTAGCAGCGCGAGACCGTTCTCTTCCAGGCCGGGCACTAATTTGCGGATGTCTTCCCGTTTCCACTTGGGGAACGAGGTTTTGAAGTCAGGAAAGGATGTCACGCCCGGCCAGATTCGCTCATCAGGGGTGCCGCGTAGTCTATATAGGGGGTTAGTAATTGAGTAAATCCGGCAAAATCAACAGGCGAGTGTGTTAAGGGTGATGGCGTACTTAAAGATCTTGAATATCTCGTCAATTTCCGAGTCACCAGGGAAAAGGGGCCGGCGGGTGCACATCTCAGCGAAGATTGCACCGATAGACCACATGTCGACACCTGTCGAATACTGACGACCACCTAGGAGAATTTCAGGGGCACGGTACCAAAGGGTGACAACCTACATCGTGCCCGTCTTAGCATATAGCTCATTGATAGGTTCCTGATGATCGCTCCGCTATAGACTCACCTCATGTGTATATGTTCTCAAAGGCACACCGAAAGCCCTAGCAAGGCCAAAATCTGCAATTTTAAGGTTGCCCTCCCGGTCGATAAGCAAGTTCTGGGGCTTGAGATCACGATGCAGCACGCGATGGGTATGGCAGTACCGGACGCCCTCCACAAGCTGAGCCATGAACTTCTTCACCATGGCTTCTCCCAGACCCAGCCTGCTCATCTCATGAGACCCGTCCGGCAGGGCTTTGCCGCGACCACCTTCGCTCACCGGCAGAGCCTCCATGTATTTCTTTAGGTCCAAGTCGAGAAACTCGAAAACGAGATAGAGCTTGTGTCCATCTGCGTGGACAATATTAAATAGCCGGACAATGTTTGGGTCATGCATCTCCTTAAGCAAGGATATCTCTCTGATTGCTGTGCTAGGAACGCCTTCGTCTTCAGCCTCGAGACGAATCTTCTTCAAGGCGACGATCCGGCCATGGTTGGACAGGTCCCGAGCTTTGTAAACAACACCGTATGTCCCTACACAAAAGTAGATCAGTCAACTGTCGCTCCAGTGCCCGATACAGCAGCAGACATACCCTCTCCAATCTTCTCTATCTTCTGGTAGTTCTCCATCCTGGCTGCACTGTCTGCCCTCCGCCAAACAGACCGACACAAGACGAAGACCGGCTAGAGACCTGTGTCTCTGCTGTCGACAAGATAGTATTCTGCCTATTCGATCGCACACAGCTACAGGCTGGCAGCAACCAGGTCACCGACGCGAGTTTCGTGTGTCTTTCGAAGGGTGTCGAGGGGTTGTGGCGCTACTGGAGCTGGGGTGCGTCGTGCAGGGTCAAGCTATCTCGAGACACGGCGGGGAGTTGGATCTCGCTGCACAACGTCGTTTATTCCATAGTGCAGCCTCGCTGGCCGGTCTGTTCCTGTTGATGGTCTGGTCTCTGCCTCTCGCGCTCTCCCTTCTGCTCTTCCGTGGTCTCTTTTCTTTCCTCTGTAGCGGTTGAGATACGTTTTTTTTCTTCGTTTCTTGTTGATTTTCTACTTTTTTATTTATTTTGGGAAACAAGAAAAAACAAAACACAAACAAACAAAAGGGACGCGAATTATAGCCAATAGAAGAGCATTTTCATATTAATTGTCCAATGATAGTGAACTTCTTCTAAGCCAATAGAAACTTTGAAAATTGATTAGTCATGTCATTTTGGTCAGGAATTAGTAATTGGGATATGACATAATCAAGTCTTGAAGAATAAAAAAAAAAAAAAGAAAAAAACCCGATATCAAAGACACAAAAACCGAAGACGACGAGATAAAAGGAACGAAGAAGAAAGGGAATAAGAGAAGGAAGAAGAGGAACCGATGCAGCGACAGCACCGGGGATGGTAGCCATTAGGAGTATAGATGCCCACGAACACCCTTCAGCTAGGCTACGGCAGCAGTACAAGGCCTTCCGTGCGCTGAAGGTCGCTGATATCGACTCTCACCCCGCGATCATCGACCTGCGACGAGACGGTGACGGCAGTAGTCTACCTGATGGCGTATCATTAGACAGATGGCTGGCTCCGGAGCCACTGGAAACTGTTTTTGACCAGTTTATGGGAGGATGCGTGGTCCAAGGTGTTCCTCAGCCAGCGGCTGAGCCGCTTCCGGTATACACACATCGAGACATACCTGGTCAGTCTGCAGCTATAAACAAGATCTTCCACAGTCGAGGGACAAGGATTAACGTGTACATGGGGTAGGCCTCGAGGTTATCCCTTCGGTGCTTCCGCCAGGGGTACAGGTAGAGCTGTTATCGCGGTTACTGCACCGTGACCTGTCCGACCAGCGGCACCAGACCAACCTCCACCTGCACTATAACGTCACCTACCCAAACGCAGCCTCATGTTTGCCCGGTATCATGCAGGCCAGTGACAGGCCGTCCTTTTTCGAGGATACGTTGAGCCGCTCCATCTCGCCCAAAGATAGCTCCGTGCACACCCCGCTTACCGTTCAATCGATACTGAATCGCAAGCTTCGATGGATGACACTTGGGGGCCAGTACGACTGGACTGAGAAGCGTTATCCCGCCGGCCCTCCTCCACCGTTCCCCTCCGACATATCCTATCTGCTTCGGGGTATCTTTCCAGCCACGCAGCCCGAGGCGGCAATCGTTAACGTCTACTCGCCGGGGGACACGCTACACATCCACAGAGATGTCAGCGAAGAATGTGATACTGGTTTGATAAGCATCAGTTTCGGCTGTGAGGGGCTTTTCATGGTCAGCCATGCTGATAATTCGGACTTGGCCGTCATCAGGCTCCGCTCAGGCGATGCAGTCTACATGGACGGCGCATCCAGAGTGTCTTGGCATGGTGTTCCCAGAATCCTACCGGATACCTGTCCCAGCTGGCTGCAAGACTGGCCTGGAGATGCGAGCAAAGAGGGAGATAGCAAGTTCCAGCAGTGGAAGGGCTGGATGGCTGCCAAACGAGTCAACTTAAACGTGAGACAGATGAAGCCGTCGAACCCAATCGGCTGAATTCGAATCATTAGTTACGTCACAGGACGGACTGGCAGCCGCCCACATGGGGTGTGATTCCTGATGGCTGGGAGGAGCGTGAACCCCGATATCCTTGCTGCATCGGCGTTACAGGCCGCTGTGTAAGGTATCAGACCTCTCTGCTGGATCTTTCCCTGGAAATACTACGATGCCACCACGCTAGCCGTAAAACTGGACGTACCTCAGATGGTATCTGTTCAAACTGCACTCGATACTGGAGAGCAAGACAGTGGGGGTTTCCGTGGGGTATCAAAAGCACTTTGTACAGTTCGTATAAATCTACCATCCAAATCTGGTCAACAGGTACAAGCCCAGCAACCGTTTTAACCCCAGCCCTAGCCGGTGCAACAAAGCAAGACTCACTGCGTGAATCGAGAAATCTGTGCCAATGATAGCCACGATGGAGGCGATATTCACACACAGGGAGAGCCAGTCTGTTCCTCGTACAGCGCTATGTACTCCTCGTGTAACCCGTCACAAGCTCCTGGTCAGGGCATCCGGCGCATCGAAACTCGGGCATATGTGCATATCTGCCCCCTTGAGATCGGACCTCCCATGGCCTTCAATGGCTGGAATCAGACCCACGGAAGGTGAAAAAGAAAAGAAACAATAACTAACAAAGCAGCAAAACCGCGAAGAAAAGGAAGAAAGAAAGCAAGGGAGATGAAAACCCCACGATCGAACTGAACGGGGACGCCGACAACAATGAGCCAGGTCCCCATCTGGTTCGCTCCCCCCTGTCCTCGCTCGTCAGTCACAAAAGTCGGGACGCCCCTTTCCACCACGCTATTAAACATAGTATCCCCGGTCGAATGGCGCTCTAACTGCGCGCAACACGTCTCATTATTATGATGGTTCATTTCTTCTTCTCCTCTCCTCCTCCTTTTCTACAACAGGCGGCAGACACATGGGGAGATACAAAGTACGGAATAGACAGATAAGACTCAGGGAGATGACGGGACATCCCGAGCAGAGCGCCGCCACCATGTATCGCCAGCCAGCAGCGCCAGCGAGCCAGCCGTGACGATGTGAGTTCGAAAGTGAGAGAAGATCGCGACGCGCTCAGGCACGAACTCGGTTGATATGCATCGTTTCCCATGCATGCCCAGCCCCTAAAAAAAGCCTACCCGCAAGCACAGTGTATGACGGTGTTTGAGCGGCGCGGGAGAGAGAGCCCTTCCACTGGTGGAGATGCATCGATGTACACCAAACGGGAGGCCTGTCTGTCCGGATGCATGTACGGATGGACATATATGTATGTACTCGCGGGAAGGGAAGAGAAGGGAAGAGATATGCCCGGCCGTCTGCATGCACTCTTGCCCACAGGCACCCACTGCAGCGCAGCGCATCGCATCGCATCGCCGTTCCTTGACCGGGATCCCCCCGGCATCACACTCCCGGACCCGTCAGTTCTGCTTAGAACGCACTATGGACTTGCTCTATCACATCCAGTTATGGAGTTCATCGTGGCCAAACGGTCGACTCCGACAGCCCTGTTTCTCCCAGGCTCTCCTCCGCCCACCCAGCAGCACTAGAAACTACAGCGTCTGCGCTCTGCTCGCTGCCGCTCTTTGCTTCTTCTCTGCATCGTGTCTGGCAGGCCTTACTTAACGACGGTCTCACCCGCGGGATCCCTTCCATGCGATTCCGATTTGTTGACCTGCTCGGCGAGCGAAGGGGAAGAAGCAAAGAAAGAAGCGCAACAGGTTCTTTTATTTCATGTTGGCCTGGAGTACTGGAGTACTTGCATATATACGCTTATTTGCTTCTTATCAAACGACCGCAGAAGCAAGCATCCATCACTTTTCCCTTCTCTGTATATTTATTTTTTCTTCTTACCTTTGTCACTATTGCTAATCCATATAATTCTTTTGGCACTGTATTTTTTTGGTCCTCTTCATAATTTTTGGGCCTCGATAGTAAGAAATCGGTTCCTCTTGCGCAGCTGGCGTGCTGTCTCTGCCCCAAAGTCATCAGTCGGTCTTTTACCGCCGGCGCTTCGCACCCCTGCCTGGCCATTTGGTAGGCAGCAAACTCGACTCAACAGCGACATCAACGGACAAGTTTCCCTTTCACACACTGGACTTGAATTAGACCAGACCAAGGCGGGTTTTATGTTTTTTTATGCTTTTCCAGCCTTTTTATTCGACTCTGCTAGCTTGCTTGCTTGCTTTTTTCTGGTGGTGATAAATCGGGTTGTTATATACGCATGCGATAGCCTTGCATGCGCCCACGGCAAAACCTGTCGCGCGGCTTGTTGCTGGCAGGTAAGCAATCTCACATCGCCTCTACAGGCAGATGAGGCATCGAGCAAGCCCTGAAGAGTCTGAAGGATATGTAGCTAACAATTGTGCGTTAGGTGCGAGCTCTCTTATTCACCCGAATTGCCGAGAAAGTTGCGCCAGCTTTCACTTTTTTCATCGTCGTCCACCATCGACTGTCGCTTCCCGTCCGCCAATTTTTTTCCCCCTTCCCCCTTCTCTTAGTTAGCTGTCTGTTCGCCTTACCTCGATGAGCCAGACGGTTTAGAACTATGGAAGAGACGTCTCCCGCCCGCGCGGAGGAGGCGAAGGAGCTCAATGCCTCCAAGGACGAGCGAGAAGCCTCTGCGGCACCCAAAGTCCTGGCCGTCAAGAACAAGCAGTGTCCGTACTGCAACCAGACCTTTACTTCGTCCTCCCTCGGCCGCCACCTGGACCAGTACCTCTACAAAAAGAAGCCGGACGGGGTGCACAATGTGGAAGAAATCAGACAGCTTCGCAGTAGTATCACCCGGCGGACGGCGCGCGGTGGGACAAAGCAGAACAGCCCGGAGGTCTCGTCTGCTTCAGGACCTGCGTCTGCGTCTGCGGTCACCATCGGTGCTGCTTCTGCTGCCACAGGCCCAGATCCGCACTCTGTCGCTCCATTGCAGCTCAACTCAAGTGGCCCGGGCAGCAAGGGATATCGCCTCTTAATCAACCAGCCAACATGGCATGCTACTGGCGTCATCAACGACATCCCCAATTCCTCTCCTGTTTCGCAATTGAGGATCCCCTCTACCTCGCTGGAGAGGTCAAATCGACTGACCAGCTCGAACTCGACGGAGACCACACGGGCATTGGAGCTCGCGCTCAGGGAGGTTCTGGATAGTGTCAAAGCAGCCGCGTAAGTTCATTACACTCAATGGCTCTCTCTCTACGTTTTACATCTAGTTGGACTCGTTTCTGAGTGGGGTTCACAGTAGCAACCATACTCCATCGCTCTCTCCATTCGACTTTGATCTCCAGTCGCAAACATTTCCTGCTCTCTGCCTCCAGGCATTACCACCCCCACCGAGCCTCTTCTCCACCCACCCATTCCCATCGCCCACTTCCTTCCCCATAGAACCTCCGAGTGTGAACCAGCGGGAAATTGTACAGCAGGCGTTGCGCGCCCAGGTCCACCAATGGAAGTACGACCAACTTGCTGCGGCTAACACTACATCGTCCTCTACGTCGTCACACCAAAGCCAGCCAAGCCAAGATGCAAGCATGATTGAGAAGGTAGCCTATCAGCACGAGGAGATTATTCCACGACATCTCGAGCTATCCTTGCAGAACTGGATGGAGCTTTCTTCAGCGGCTCAACGGGAGTTGTGGCATCTTGAAATAGTACGGGCTTTTGCGCGAGAAGCCGAGAAACGGAAGAAGATTGAGGCTCAGCTGCACCGCACACAGCAGGAAGCCAACCAATTGCGTGCACAGGTCGAGAAGCTTGCGTCTTGCCAATGGCCAAGAGAGTTCGCTATATTCCCGCCGAACCTACTGCCCATATCCCCTGATATTGCCAGGGAACTTGACAGGCATGAGAGCCGCATACACTCGCCCGAGTCGTCGAAATGGGACTACGATAACCTTGTAGCTAAATGGCAGCGTGTTGTAATGCACGATAGATCTATGGGTCGAAGCGGCGTGGGTGGTCTGGATAATACCAACACCGAAGTATCAACCCTGCCTAGTATTCCACGTCAGCCTTATTCCACACGGGTTGCCTCCCCATTGCAGAGAAGCAACCAGCTCCCACCGCCAGTCCCAACGTCACCAAAACCTCAGCCACCTTATCAACGGCACGCCCATCCGTCTCCAATAAGGCAATCCCCCCGTCACGAAGAGAGGGAGCCCAACGAACCGGCTGAACATTTCCGTGCGCCCAAACGCCCACGGCCGCATGAGGATCAGCCCCAAACTAGGTTTTCCAGCCCAGGCAGCTCGTCGCCCAGATATTCCTGGAACCATCCGCCAGCCCATGAGCCATACTCTACCCCACAAAGCCGATCTAACTCGGTTTTGTCACCGACCCTCCCACGCGGACCCATGTTCCCAGTCGGTTCTGGAACTCCATCTACTCCCCCGGCATCGGCAAACGCTGCGAGACAATCAGGTAGCCAGGCTGGTGAAGTTGTAGCTCCTTCACACCGACTATCAAACGCCTCTGGCCCCACGGATGGTAGCGCCTCCGATAGGATCGAGGCTTCCCCTAAAACACAGACACAGTATACCCCTAAAGAACCAGACTCGCGAGAGATGCATTAGTACGCATTTCCCGCCATTTTACACAGAACCAGCTGATATATTGTAAACGGTAGAGGTTTTGGATCAGAGAAACATGTATTAGAGACGGCCGATTTGTGTCATTTTCTTTCCAATTTTGATATCTAAAAAAGACGTTGATGTATATAATTAATGTGAGAAGAAGTAAAAACCCACATGCTGGACAATTCATGAAATTCCTGTCGTTTGACAGGCTTTGCTTATATTCATTATTAGATCAACCAAATGAAAACACATAAAGCTGATATGCCTTGAATCAACTCCCATATAACAAAACGCCCCACTCTAGACCGATGAAATCTCAATACAAAAGAGCCTCCCTGTGTTCAACGCCTGGAATTGTATTCATGCATGAGAGAGTCGTGATCCCATAAATGCATCAACATGATATATGATATGTTCCTCCACATTCAATATCGTAGCTCTATCGAGCTATGCCTTCATCTTTCTCGTTTGTGAGGAGTAGCCGGTGTTATTGTTCTTCGTCCACTTCTCTTGCCCGTGCGAACCAGCCCAAGCGGCTGTTGATATAGAAGATTACAATCCCAACTGCAGCAAGGAGGATAAATAGCACAATGAGGATAATCGCAATGGTGACGTTTCGTTGAACCATTTTTGCGTCCGTCGAGCAATGAATTCAATGAGGTCGACTAAGCAGCTATTTTTCCTCTCTTTGGTTTCGATTTGCGGTATGGATAACGAGTTGTTTATGAAACCGTGTGTTGGTTGGTATATATGGATACAAGGCGGAGGCGCTCAAAGATGTAGAGATATAAAACAACAGACAAAATGTATTATTATATATCTATTAGACGGTTAGAATACTCAAGGTCATACCATTGGAGCAAAACATGGAGTACTCACCAGGTGTACTATGGCCTCGAAGTACACAATGGGCAGGTTGGAGTTGACGTGTTGAGAGAAGAAAGAAGGAATGAAGAGAAGAGCAGATGTACAACCACAACGGCAATATATGAGAAGCTCCATGAGGCTGCTTCCCCTGCCACCTCCCCAGCCTCCCCGTTTATGCAACCATTCAGACGAAACAAAACGATGCTTTTCCTATCATCGCGGACTTTTGGATGTTTTTTCTTGGTGGCTGGGAATGCATTGATGAATAATCAGCACGTGATTCTATCTTCTGCGCTCTTTAGGTTTAGCGTGTTCCAGCCATTCTTATTTCATTGAAGCTTAAAATTTAAACTTTTAAACCTCACGCCCAGACCCTTTTTCCCCCTTGAAGGTACGGAGTAAACACGGCGATTTTTGCTGGCATTTGGGACGAGGCCAACGTGTTATCATGATTTTATTTGGCTAGAGATCGGACCATGAGATACAGGCCAAGTCCCCTACTCCGCCAGGCCCGTCAAAAGTCTTTATGTAACTGAATGTGACGCATCAACTTTAGGATACCGCAGACCTTGGCAGGTACAGAATATCCTCGAAATATCCCCTCATGCTCGACTTGTATCCGCTTTTGTTCAAGTACATCTGGCTACTCCGGAGTACATAGTGGAAACACGCTCACATGGCCATAAGCGGATTGTTACTCCGTACAGTAGTGAACTGGTAGGCAACTTATTCGGAGACACGGTCATCACCTACGCAATACCCAGCACCTGCTCAACTGCCAGCCACGCGTAACTCGCCATAGCGGTGAAAAGGGAAAATACCCACCCGAGTCCAGTCCACCCAACCATCCTATTCAACAAAATGAAACGCTTCGCGTATAGAATTGCCTCCCGATCGCGTTGTTTCATGGTCATCTCCCCCCGCCAGACTTTATCCATTTGCACGGCATGGCGAGCAGCCTGTTCCGATGCCATTCCCAGATGTGACCTGAAGCCTGTGAATGCATCGCCTACGAGAACGACCCGTCCATCGTAGAAACTGGGCGCAAAGCATTGTGCTTCTCCCACCTTCGTTACAAACGGCCTAGGCGTCTTGCTGACCACTTCAGCAAGCGGGGCCGTCATTTGCGGAAGGTATCGTGCTACCTGAGACGCCCAAACTCCAGGGTTGACGAGCCCTTGGGGGACCGTGTTGGGGTGTACCTTGCCATTGATATCGGTGAAGATGGTATCCATCTCGGGCGACCCGTCGGGGAGAACATAGTACCACACCCAATTGATGAGTCTCTTGCCAGGTTCGACATGCCCGGTCTCCGTTGGGATGAAATAACTAAACCAAATCAGCAAGCATCCAGGAGCGTTTGAAAGGTATAACTCGCCTTATAAAGTAAGTGCCATTCATGACTGTGAAGTTGAGTCGATTGGAAAAGTATTCAACCGTCTGCTCCGACAGCAATCTCTCTGGAACTGTGCCACGCCAACCAATATACCCTGCATACTCCTTGCGCGTCGGCACCTGCAGTATTTTCCTTATCGTGGAGTGCACGCCGTCTGCTGCAATGATGGTGTCTGCACTAACAGTTCCCTCCTCACCGGTTGTCACGTCCACATACTGGAGGTGCACCTTACCTGCATCCCGGTCATACTTTAGTCCAGTAGCGCGCTTTCCAGGCCAATACTCAACCTTGCCATCCCCCTTTCGTGGCTGTGGAGGGTTTGGGACTGTCTCGGATTTCAAACCGTCGAAGTTCGCTCGCAGGATTAGGTACAGACACCCCCAGTTGCTCATACTGTGTGCCCAATGGGTATTCACCACCCTGAGCCATTTGTGCCATGCAGCACTTAAATACTTTGCTGGAATTGCAGCTGGTCGCCCTGTGGCGTCATATTTATCCAACAAGTGTACCACAGTTCGTCCAATCGATACCCCGGATTCATGGCTGTGGCGGTCCTTGGAAGGGTCTTGCTCGAGCACGATGACATTGCTACCGCTGCGTTTGAGCTGCAGTCCCTGTAGCAGTCCTGCAACAGAACCCCCAACCTGTGTAAATTATTACCCATTAGCAGGTCACAATACATAGCTTTGAAAAAGATCATACATACAATTACCACAGATTGAGGTGGCATTTTTGTATATATCACGTTAAGTAAATTCAACGGTGACGACTAGAGACGACTAATTATTCCATACACAATCTTCACTTGTTTCTTAACTGTTTTCTTCCCTCATTTTCTTGTTGGTTCTTGGTCGCCTATTTACATCTAGAAGCATCGGCAGAAGATTTCCCATTTGAGCTGTTACGAATCCGAATCCGGAGTCGGAGAACAACCAAATTAATTGAAATATCCAATAGAAATTCCGACTTACCGGTCTTCCCCCCGAAATCGTACGACCTGTCGCAGCACACCATGCAATATGTATCATCTGAGATGCTGTGGTTTCTTACTGAATGTTCGACATGTTAGGCCGAGGAGCCTACTCTGAAATGCCCATTTGACAATGGATGAATGGAGCAACGCCCCTAGCTTAGTTCTTTGATGTATACGCCGTTACCCAGGCTGATTCTACATACTAGTTGCTAATATGTATGGGCTTGAGAGCTTGAGCTCCTTTGGTTACCACTGGCTTCGGTTTCTTCTACAGTTGATCAAACGATAAATCCTGCATAAGCATATATTCCACCCACTGTGTATGTATGTATATGTATATGTATACGGTCGTATACAATCATGAAGAAGCTATCATTAATCAAATGTGAGTGCCCATCGAAAGAGCACCATCTATCATCGTCTCACAAGCGGTTCACTGACCCAGGTTTCGCTACTTATAGCTCCAATAACCCTTTTAAAACGTCGTACACTTCGTCTACTTTCTCTCGCAGCTCCCTCGCCTGTTCTCCGACTACCTTGTGCAGGCGGCTATTCGTCAGCTCAACAAGCAAGCCATCTTCAAGCACCATCATCTCGTCACCTTGCTCCGGTGATGTAGATATTCCTCGGCCTGTATGGGTATCTGCGCGCACATCGGGGATCACTCTCACGTCTGGTGGCAGACCCAATACCCCTTCAGCACCGCCCAGAGACGCTAGCAACATTGATACTGCTTTCTTCACCCGAGTAGCGGACTCCCTTCCAGCACATGCACAAATCGGTTGAATCTGACCTAGACGAAGACCGCGGTAGGCATGCATATCTGTCAAGGATGGGCTTGAATGCCCCATTCCGTCATGCTGGAAATTTGCTTCTGGAAGCTGGCAGAGCCGCTCGTGGAGGTATCCAAATACGGATATAAATATGCGAGTTAAGGTCATATAGCAGGATAAGGTGAGCAGTTTTGTAGGCATATCAAGATGCGAAGTGGTTCCTATCAAATTAACCGAGTCTTGGTCATGTTCGGATAGCACTGTGAAAAAGCGCTGGGAAAGGAAGAGCGCGTCGCCAATGGGATAGTTGTCTAGATCACCACCCGGTAACTTCGACAGCTGGCCCTCATAATGTGACATCTTCGCTAGCAATGTTGTTAGGTCGACTAGAGGGCCTGGCTTCTCGGCCATCAGCATATCCATTTCCATCTCCAGGCCGGCAGGTGTAGGGTACGGCAAGGGGGGCATGAAATCCTGAACGTCTAGATACGCATTGGCGTCAAAGTTATAGTCTGATATCATTTCCGGCGAGCCGGTGAACTCATCTGCGTCAAAGATGAAATCAGCAGGCTGCATTATTGAATTGTTGCTGCCGACGTGATCCCAGAGCTCTACCGGCGTATCCAGGGGCTCCTTTGCTGTGGTGGCCGGCGGCAATATAACGCCCCCACACCCATGGTCCATTCCGTTCGGCTGCCCCTTGCTGCGAGACGGCTTTGAGAGCGTACGATGCGCCTGATTTGTCTTTTTCTGTTTCCCGACGGCTGCGCATTCTGAAGGCGGCGGCGTGGATAGCGCAAAGGCACTCATCCCTGGCAGCCCAGGCGACTTTTCTTTCTCTCTGCGTGTGGCTCCCTGGCGTGAATCTACGGCCCCAGTCTTCACGGACCGTCCCGTCCGCAGGCGCTGGCTAAATATGCATGACTTTGGCGACTTCGCTCTCAAGCATCGCTGGCACGGCGCTGTGGCGTCTGAAGTCGATGATGGTACGCACCGCAGCTTCTGGGCCCGACACCGATCGCAAGATGCACGCAGTGGCGGCGTGATGTTAGTGCTGCTCATGGTGGAACAGGGGCTTCCCAGAGGTTGATCAACGCTGCGGCTCGGTATAGAAATGCTTAACTAGCCCGATGACAAGAAGATATTTAACTAGTTCGTTGAATACGGAGAATCGTTCTTTCTTTTTCTTTCTCGCGACGCAATGGCTTTGAGGCTCCGTTATTCAACGACCGGTCGACAACAGGTTGTGATGCTCTTGTATACAGAGCTCTGGCTGTGGAAGGTGTGTAACTAGTTAAGTAGTTATGGCTTGTGAAAAGTTGGAACTTGTTCTCGGGGGATGCCGTGCACAATTCCAACCACCTGAGCAGCGGGAGAAGCCAGATTGATATAACCAGCCAAAGCTGCATCGCATCCCGCAGCCTAGAAAGAGCTGGAGTCTTTCTCCTTAGACTGGAAGGAAAGCAAAAAAGCTTACAGTGAACTACTAAGTAAGCTCTAGGCCTATTAATAGGGGCAGGGAAGAAGAACAGAGCATGGCCAATCGAGTATGATTCCATGCACACAAGCACTTGCAACCCTCATACCTTAGCCTTCAGCTAGATGCACAGGAAGCGAGACTGATGTTTTACTAGGCTACAGTGGACAAGGCTTGGGATCTTGGTGGTTGTTACATTGCAGGGCTTCCTCGTGTCTGGGCCCAAGCATGTCATGGTTCTGCGTAGAGATCTCTATATGCGGAAATGGTCTCGCTCCTGAAGGATCTGCTAGCCTATGACCGTCCGGCACCACACGCTCTCCTGGAGCGATCCCTAGCAGGACCGGAGCGAGCGGCTCCAGGTGATGGCCCTTCTCCACTCCTATACCTGAGATGCATGGCGCTGCGTGGCATTCCGGCCCCTAGCTGGCGGAGCAAGTCATGGCGTATATGCTGGCCGCCCTGTATAACTATGTCCGGTGGAGTTAACACCACACTCCGTATATCCGCCTCGTGAAATTATGCAGGGAGATGTCGAGAAAGGTCTGGGCAGCTAAATAATCAATTACGTAGTTAATTATTAATTAATGGTATGAAAACTTCCCGTGAGTTCCTCTAGGAGTGTGCGTACTCCAGGCACATGGCTATTCGGGTATCACAGCGTGGTAGGAGCCGAGTGATAGCCATTGTACAGGCTAATGCGGTATCTCCTCAATCTAAAATTGGATACGCCTATCTAACTGTGCCGCTGCACTCTCTTGCGCATGCTAACCAACTAACGAACTGCTAGAGAAGCTGCAGAAAAAGCAGGTGCAATGATGTAGTTGTGTGTAACTTGTTTCACTATTGGTAGTTAACGAAAAACCCACTGAAATTAACCTATAATAACGCCATTCTAGTTGCCTACGCCCGCGAGTGACAGTCTCCAGTAACTAACTAAAGTTTTAGGCACTATTGCTTACAGTTTAACAACGTTCCTAGAACGGAGCCATTCGCCATATTTGTAGAAAAAGATCGGAGCCGGGACGAAAGCAAGGGCAAGGAAGCCAAGTAGCGTGTTACCCCAGCCGTAGTGCAAAGTGTTATACATCTTAGGCCCGGCAAGTGGCAAGAACGTACTTGACAAATAACGCATAAGGTTGTTCGCTCCTAGAGCTGAAGCGGCAGCCTCAGAGCCAAATAAGTCGACGAGATATAGTTGGGCAGGCATCTAGTAGACTTTTGTTAGAGCTGATAAAACCGCTGGAAGGACTGGGTTATTAGTTATATAGGCCAAACTCACGAGGACGAAGAAGGCTCCAAATCCCATCACCATAGTGCCGATGATGGGGACAATCCAGTGAACTCTATACTGTACTGTCCAGCCGTAGATGAACAGGCCGAATCCAACCAAAGGGCTAAAGAAAATCATAAGTACTAGGCGGTACTCAGGCCGGGGCTGGGTAGCCCCGTCTGCTCTCAGGCATGCAGCTTGCACGCGCTCGTTGAGAGCGCCAAAGAGAAGCATGCATATAACTAGGGCGACTCCAAGCCCAAGGTATACTAGGCCGGAGGTAGAAGTTGTGAAGCCATACTCGCCTTCGAATACGTCTGTGAAGGTGGTAAAGAGCAGGTACATGAGACCAAAGACAAGAGCCACATAGAGGGAGATAATCAGTAAAATTGGCGAGCGAATCAAAAGTCTAGTGGGCCGAATAAGAGCAGCTGCAAGGAGCTGGCGTGGTGTCTGGGAACGGGCAAGCTTTGATCGAAGGTGTGGGTTGCCTGTAGAATCACGAAGACGGGCGGCCTTGCGTTCGAGAATGATCCCGGGATGTGTCTCACGTAGAATGACGAATCCAGTAATCGTGGCGGCAGCACCGATGATCGCCAGGATCCAAAATATCCAGCGCCAGCCTTTGCCAGCGGCAATAAAGCCACCGATAACAGGCCCCAGAACCTAGACAAGTCGCACGGGACCAGTAGTTAGTATTTGCTTTTTTTGGTGGCTTGGGAGGATGGGCGGAACGGCGGCTTACTGGTCCAGTGAGGGGCCCAAGACTGAACAACGCCATGGCAATTGCTCTGCGCTGGATGGGAGTGACATCCGCTATGCTGCCCCCACCGAGGGCCATGGGGGTGCCTCCCGCACAGCCAGATAGGAAACGAAAAGCGAGAAACTGGCCAATATTCTTGCTCAGGGCATTGCCAATGACAAACCCGACAAAAACGACGTTGGATATATGGTAGACGGGCAAGCGGCCGTACACCTCACTCAAGGGGGATATAAACATTGGTCCGACTGAGAGGCCAAGAAGGTAGAGCGTCACTGCAAACGTGCTCACCACGAATGACCGGATATTAAACTCAGAAACAAGCAGATTGATGCTTGGAGCACACATGGTTGGCGCAATATTCCTGTTCAGGCAGGCGCATACCGTGTCAGCATTGGTTAGGAAATATACGAGGGCCCCTCGCACTGCCACGGATGCCGGGGCAGAGTACATACATAACTAAGCAGATGATTGCGATCACGACAACGTGCGCCCACCGCTTACGGCTTGGCCAGTTATGAGGATTCTCAGGGTCCTCCGGTCCATCCCAATCAACGATTTCAGGGTCTGCGACCTTGGTCTCTTGAACCGGGCCCGCCTCGATCGGAACTGTGTCCGTACTGGAATCGGCCGTTGACATGGCGTCCAGTGCGGCTGAGACAGTGATATCTTGATTTCTCTAGCTTGGGGAGAAAAAAGCCGCAGTATCTAGAAAGGAAGGAGATTGGAGGTTGGAAGTAGATGATAGGCGAGCAATGGCTGTGATGCAAGAGAGAGAGCATCCATCGTAAGCAAATACAGAGCGAGGGTGCTTAAGTAGACGTTTAAGAGCGCTTTCTAGCCGTACAGAGCGCGCAAGGACGACGGAGATATGGCTGCATGGCGCCTAAATCCGTGCTCCCTCCCAACGTTGCCCTGTTGAGCCTCAAAACACATGGGAAAAGCCGCGCCAAAGAGTGGAGCCACGGACGGTCGGAGGGTCAAGATAGGAGCATCGGATGGTCGGATGGTCGGATGATCCGCTTGTCGTTTAACTAAGTTAAGCTTTTTAACGCACGCCAAGGCTAGGCAAGACAAGCTTTATTTCTCGTTCCCAAAAAGGTTCAAGTTCAGCTCGTGTTCGCCAGCTTTTGCATTTCGTTTTTGTCTTTTCCCTCGCCGGGCTGCCCGGATGGCTTCGAGACGGCATTATGTATATGTATAAGTGTATACATACTTAGACAGCAGGGATCGCTGCATCGAACGGTTTATAGACACTGCCGGGATGCGCTAACTGGTTATGTAACTACTTAACACGAGTTGCCCATGAAGAGACGGATGTCAAAAAAAGAAACCAGGCGGGGTTGAAATCTGTGTGCCTTTTGACTTAAAGATAGCAGAGTGGTATCAGGAGAGACGTAGGTACCCTATCTGACGAATTTCCGGGAGAAGCCGACACGACAAATGCTTCGACTGGTTAACTCACTTATTATCCAGCCTCCCTAGTTATAGCCTCGTTGGTGTGTGAAAATAGTCACCTGACACCATTATATCGCTACGTTATCACGTGGATCTCCAATGTCGGAAAAGCTTCAAATGCCAACGTCAAAGAAAGCAACACCAAGTACACTTTTTGAGTATCACAGAAACAATATAACAATGAAGAATAATTATCTCTGGCGCGTTTGGATGTTTGATTGGGCTTATATCCTAGCATCAACCTGCAGGATATTAACCTTTTCCAGAATGACACTGATGTAACGGTCATCACAGCCGCACCAGGAATAAATAAGGTGAGCAGCCTTGCACCTTTTCAGTGTTTTGAGAACCCCCCTTTACACCAGGAGCGGTACATTGTCTAGGGCGCTATTATTATCCCTCAGACGGCGCCATTTATTCAACCGAGAGACCTGTTTTATTCTATATCGACTAACTCGTGAGTTTATGATGGCGCCTGTTACCGAAGTTGGCTCTCCCATCACACCTGGCTCTATCATGCCTGAATCACCAGTTAATGGTGGGCCTACCATGACCACATCGCCCAATGCTGAGTATCAGGATATTGATCCCGATAATACCTCGAGGCCTCGTCCAAAGCCCAGTCGGCGCAGGGACAAACCCCAGCTTTCTTGTAACCTCTGCCGTCGCCGCAAGTAAGTGTGATTAACACCTGATCTGGCTTCTTTGATGTGTATGGATTTAGATATTAATGCTAGCTACCGATTTGTAGATCGCGATGTGACCGCCAGCAGCCATGCTCAACGTGTTTGGCTCGAGGGCAAACCTGTGTCTACGTAGAAAATCATCCTACGCTAACAAAGCCGTCGGTACCACTAGGAACAACAGCTCCGTCAGCTCCACACGCAGTTCACGACCGCCTGGTTCAATTAGAACGTCTTGTTATGTCATTAATGTCTGACCCTGCTCAAAGAGCCAACTATGGCGTTACTAATACCTCAGCTGCTGAAGTAACGCCACGCGCGGGGTCAGAAAATGGACATGGGCCTGTACCTGGCTCTGGGGCTGGGGCTGGGACTGGGAATAATACCAATACCCAAGGTGATGCTCCAGTAGACGGACGTTCTGAATGTGGAAGCATGCGAGTAACTGCATCGGAACTTCGCTATGTCGGAGGGGACCATTGGGCAGCCATCCTGGAAAATATCGCTGATTTAAAGGACCATTTTGATCGGGAAGAACAGCTCAGACTTGCTAATAGCCCTGAAGAACTGGATGGTAATAACAGTGACCCAGCAAGTAAGCCTAGGTTTCCTCACGCACTCCTTTTGTATGGATGCCGCCGTCCAGCTTCGCGATCTGAAATTCTTGCTGCTCTACCCCCAAAGAGTGCTGTGGACCGTTATATTTCTCGCTACTTCAACTGCTTGGATCTCGTGGCATCTTGTAAGCGCACATGAAGTAACCGGCATTAAATTAAAGTACTAACTGAAATTGATAACATAGCTGTCGTCCACGGCCCCAGCTTTCTGAACCAGGTAGATTCCATCCTCCTTATTGCATCTGCACTCTCTTTTTCAAGCTAATCCATGCGCATAGTATGAAGCTTTTTGGAACAATCCATCTGGTGCCCCGATTGTCTGGGTTGGACTGTTATTTGGCATGATTTGTCTTGCGCTACTCGCCTCGGACCTGCCATATGCTTCCTATAGCAACAATGACACAGAGCAGCAAGCCCTCCAGGCTGACTTATATCGTGAAAAAATCGTCCAATGCCTCATAATGGGAGAATACACAAACTCCGGGCCGTACGTTCTGGAGACAATGATCCAGTACGTGTATGTGGAGTATATTGTCCGTACGGACGCCGGCAAGGATAATTGGTTCCTACTTGCCATCCAAGTCAATCTGGCAATGCGAATGGGCTACCATCGTGATCCCAGTCATTTTCCTGGCATATCTCCGCTACAGGGTGAGATGCGACGCAGAGTGTGGGCAACAGTTCTCATGAGTGACATTCTTGTTTCAAGCCAAATGGGTATGGCGCGAATGATTGCAGATTGGAAGTGTGATACAGCTGAGCCGCGAAATTTGAACGATAATGACATAGATGAGAATACCACTGAACTTCCACCAGCGAGACCGGAGACCGAACACACAACAGCATTAGGCATTATTGCCCGACGAAGAATGTTAATGGCCTTAGGCACAATATCGGACGTTACTGATGCAGTTAAACCGTCTAGATATCCAGAGATTATGCGAGCTGACGGAATTTTACATGATGCTGCGGCCAGCATCCCTCCGCCACTGAAGATGAAGCCTATGGCATCTAGCGTTACTGACTCTGCCCAGGTGATTATGGCACGTTTGTTTATCGGTCACATGTTTTACAAAGGGCAAATAATGCTTCACCGCAGATTTCTATATATGGAATCACCGCCCGGAGAGGAGGATAAGTTTGCTTATTCACGAAACGCCTGTATAGATGCCTCACTGGGAACACTAAATATACAGCATGTTCTCGACGAGGAGACCTGCCAGGGAGGCCAGCTCTATTCTATGCGGTGGCGCGTGTCTTCCATGATGAATCATCAGTTTTTAATAGGGACTATGATACTATGTTCGTTACTGCATCGCGGGAAATATTTGGATAGAGAGGAGGATATCACTGCTGCACTACGTACGACGAGAGCCATTTGGATGAGACGTAGTTCTCAGTCCCAGGAAGCTAAAAAGGCCGCTGAGACCGTGAGTATAGTTTTGGCAAGAGTGGGGGAACGTCGAGCTCACGGAGAGGAAACAAATGGATTTTCTCAGGGAATGGGGTCTTCGGCTAATCCAGCCGCTTCGACTATGGCTAGTAGCGAAGTGGGAATGGCTCTCGACGAACGGGAGATGTTACCGGATAGTATGGGTATGGGCTTCTATGAACGTAAGTTGTGTATATGAAGGTTATATGGCTTTCCCCTATGGTTAACTAACAAAATATATTACTAGCGGACAAATTCGTGATGCCAGGGCTTCTCGGAAGCTTCACGCCTCCTGACCAGCAAAGTTTTTCCTTTGATGTAAATTCATTGGAAAGGGGGGCGACTCTAGACGATTGGATGGTAATGAACTGGCCCGGAATGACAAGCTAGTAGTAGTGGTCTCCGACCCCGAGCATGTACTCGATCTCTTGAACCGATATTTGTCTAGACTTAGCCTACAATATGCGGCGAGTATGGAATTGGCCTAGGGAGCTAGGTGTGTCAAGGGTTAAAGGGGGAAAAGATAGGTGTTGGTCAAAGCTATGGTTAACCACTGCCTAACATTCGCCATCACTCTCATCAGCCTTTGGTCACCGGAATATACCCTTAACCCGTCTCTGTACAGACACCAACTATAATGCTGCACACGGCTGTGTTAAGGATCTATGGACTAGCCAAACGAAGGGGGCGTTAACTTCGTAAGATAACGGCTCATATCTCAGCTGCAGCTTAACTAGAGCAACACTGTGCTAGGCTCCTCCTAAGAGTCAACTTTTATTCGGCAGAAAGTCGTAAGAAATTCCTCAACATCGAGCACCTCTTCAATATCCCATTCGGTGGCCGGTTATTACTTCTTAAACCCCTGCAGTATGCTGCAGCATTCTTGGTCCCCACTAGAAACGTGGAACTTATATAGCGCAACTCCGGGCTGCATGGATTCGTCATATTGTCTGTGCTAGTACTCATGCATGAGCCTGGCCCCTTACTTTAACCCATGTTCATGCCCGGGCGGTTATTCCGAGTTTCTCGACGCAATTCAGTTCAAATTGGATTACCTTTTTTTTCCATGCATGGGCTCGTGTAGCGAACTTTAAGGCGAAGATACCGACTCTTTAGGTTACTGGCTTGACCTCCGAATGTTCCATCATTCCTTCTCCGACTCCCCTTTCGGTCATATAGTATCCGGTGTCTATTGAAATGTTTTGTACTCAGCTTATTATACGTGATACACTTCTCCGAATACCAACCCTGCAAGCATTCCGGCCAATCTACCATCACTTGTGCCTATTCGGTACGTACAATGTCGTCGCCTCTCCTGAACCCGATATGCTACTTCCGAACCATAGCAGCAAGACTTCAGCTTCCGGGACCTTTCAAAGGCAAAAGCCTTTCTGCATATAATTATTTATATACCATGAAAATATCCAAAAGGCAGCTTGAATGGCATTTTGATTCACATCCTCAAGTCCAATAGCTTCAAAGGCAAACACTTTACTCTCAGTGCCTTATTAGAACAACTCTGGCAGGATTCATCTCCTCGCACTGTTCTGGCCCGCCTTATCCTCTCCCATCTGAACCTGAATTCATCATTCAACTATTCAACTCGGCTTACTGTGGCACTGAAGAAACGTTTTTGACCCGTCTTATTCAAGAGTCCCCACCTAGAAGCCAAATTTAATACCAACAAACCGACATTCGGGGAACCTAGATCTTATCAGAGCCTACTCTGTTCTGCTCGTGCATCGACACAATGCTTGAACCTATTGCTATCATCGGATCTGGATTTCGGTTTCCAGGAGGCGCCGATACGCCCTCGAAATTGTGGTCCGTTATCCACAACCCCCGTGATTTGAGCAGCAAACCGCCTGCTTCTCGCTTTGATATAGACGCCTTCTACCACCCGGTTGGCACACACCACGGTACCACGAACGCTACTAAATCCTACTGGCTGGAGGACACAAATAAGAGCAATGTTGCCAAATTCGATGCTGGATTCTTCAATATCCAGCCTAGTGAGGTGGATGCCATGGACCCCCAGCAACGTGTGCTAATGGAAGTCGTCTATGATGGACTTTGTGCTGCTGGGCAGCCGATGGAGAGATTGCGAGGCTCTGATACCGCTGTTTATGTCGGCCTAATGTCCGATGACTGGAGCACCATGTTGACTAGGGACTGGGAGACGCTGCCGAGATATACCGCTACAGGTCTCGAGAGAGGCATTGTAGCAAATCGTGTATCTTATTTCTTTGACTGGCATGGTCCCAGCATGACCATTGATACAGCATGCTCTAGTAGCTTGGTTGCCCTGGATCTCGGCGTCCAGGCTCTACGAAGTGGCAAGTCTAAGGTCGCAGTTGCTGCCGGCACAAATCTCATACTAAGCCCAGGTATGCCCTTACACCTCTCACTTAATGCTAGAAAATTCTGACTGATTTTCCTTTTAGCAATGTACATTTCCGAGAGTAACCTTGGGATGCTTTCGCCTACCGGGCGTTGCGCTATGTGGGACGCTTCCGCAGATGGATATGCGCGAGGCGAAGGTGTTGCTGCAGTTGTGCTAAAAACACTCTCCCAAGCCATAGCGGATAACGACCCAATTGAATGCGTAATCCGGGAAACCGCCGTGAATCAGGACGGTAAAACTACTGGTCTGACTATGCCCAGCAACATCGCACAGACAAATCTTATCCGTGAGTGTTATGCCAGGGCAGGGCTAGATCCAGCGAACAACCTAGAGGATAGACCGCAATTCTTCCATGCTCATGGCACGGGTACTCAGGCCGGCGATCCGCAAGAAGCGGAAGCTATTTCGAATGCGCTTTTTCCCGCTGGGTCCCCTGCTGACAAGATGGCAGACAAGCTGCTTGTCGGGTCTATTAAAACTGTCATCGGCCACACTGAGGGCACAGCTGGCCTGGCCAGTGTGATCAGCACATCTTTGGCGCTGAAATATGGCATTGTTCCTCCGAATCTACACTTTGCAAATCTAAGTGCTAAAGTGGCTCCGTTCTTTAAGCACCTGGCGATCCCCACTGCTCCGACCCCATGGCCTGTCAAGGAAGGGCAGGTGAAAAGGGCGAGTGTGAATAGGTAGGTGAACCTCCAAATCCGAAGGTAGTTACGCTGTTATACTAATAATCACCCTTGACAGTTTTGGCTTTGGAGGCACAAACGCCCATTGTATTTTGGAGCAGTATATCCCGGAAAAAAAGGCTATAGCCCCCGTTTTTACACCTCTGACTTTCTCCGCTGCGTCGGAGGCGGCACTGCGGGAAATGTTATCCCAACACCTTGATTATCTCACGGGAAACCCAGAAACGGAACTTTCCGATCTCGCCTATACTCTACAACATAGGAGGTCTACCCTATCATACCGAAAAGCCATTTCTGCAATGACCGTTCAAGATGCCATTACGTCACTAAATGAGATTGTCCACCCCCAGTCGGATAAAGAAGAACTTGGAACCAGATTTGGGATTGTTTCTGACCCAAAGATAATTGGCATTTTTACTGGACAAGGTGCTCAATGGCCACGAATGGGTGCTCAACTCATTGAACTCTCCCCATTTGCGGCATCCCGTATATCTGAACTAGACGCTGCTCTTCAGAGTCTTGTATCCCCAGGAGATCGACCTTCCTGGACACTCAAAGATCAACTTCTTGCTGGGAAAGACACTTCACGTATAGCTGAGGCTGCTCTCTCCCAGCCCCTGTGCACGGCTGTTCAGATAATCCTCGTCGATATTCTCCGAGCGGCAGGCATCTATTTCCGTGCTGTGGTTGGCCACTCATCTGGCGAGATTGGTGCTGCCTATGCAGCCGGCTTTATATCTGCACAAGACGCCATACGTGTTGCCTACTTCCGCGGTGTACACGCTCGGCTAGCATCTAGCCCAAATAAACATGCCCCTCGTGGAGCCATGATGGCAGTTGGCGCTTCAGCGGAGGATGCCCGCGCCTTCTGCTCCGAAGAAAGGTTCGTCGGAAGGCTTCAAGTTGCCGCGGTGAATTCAGCCTCCAGCGTGACCTTGAGTGGTGATGAGGACGCTGTCACTGAAGCCGAGGAGATCTTCAAATCTCGAGGCATCTTCGCCAGGAAGCTTAAGGTTGACACCGCATATCATAGTGCTCATATGGCATCGTGTTCTGGCCCTTACTTATCGTCACTGGAGGGATGCTCTATCCAGCCAGCCACACCGCAAAAGACTTCACCCACTACTTGGTTCTCAAGTGTCTATGAAGGCGAGCCAATGACTAGTGACAGATTAACTAACCAGTACTGGGTTGACAATATGTGCAATGCCGTACTATTTGCTGATGCGCTTTCGAAAGCGCTAAAAAATGTTGGTGAATTCGATCTTGCTATCGAGGTTGGCCCACACCCTGCTCTAAAAGGACCCGCAACAGCCACTATTGGCAATGTCCCATATAGTGGGTTACTCTCCCGTGGACTTGAAGACGTGACGCAGGTCAGCGATGCCCTTGGCTTTGTCTGGACTCGACTTGGCTCTGGCGGTGTTCGATTTTCTGAAGTTGAAACTCTGCTCTCTGGCATCCAAAGTAGGAAAAGCTTGAAAGACCTGCCTTCATACCCATTTGAACACCAACGCAATTATTGGACGAATAGCCGCCTGGCCAACCATTTTAAAAACAGGCGGGCTATACATCTCCCTAACCCAGTTCTGGGAGCTCCATGTTCTGAGGCCACTACACCCGGAGAGTTTCAATGGAGGAATTTCCTGCGCCCTAATGACATGCCTTGGCTCAAGGGCCATAGGCTGCAAGGGCAGACTGTTTTTCCTGCCACTGGATATGTGAGCATGGCAGTCGAAGCTATCAAGGGCATCATCTTTGATAATGGGGCTGATAACACCGTCGGCATGATAAAACTGACTGATATTGGCATCCCTCGAGCAATCGCGTTCAATGATGATGATTCCAGTGTCGAAATTATTTTCAGCATGTCTTCAATCGATATCTTAACGACTAGTATTACAGCTGAATGGGCTTGCTACTCAGTGGCTGACGGCGGTAATATCCTGTTGAATGCCAAAGGCAAAGTTTCTGGCCAACTATCTTCTGCTAAACCTAATACCCTACCTCTAGTTAAGGCGAAGGCTTTCAACCTGGTTACTGTTCCAGACGATCGTTTCTATGCAAATCTTTCCACAGTTGGATATGGTTACTCCCATCCATTTACAGGCGTGTCCGATATCCAACGAAAGTCTGGTTATAGTATCGGTACACTCTCTGACCAATCTGGCTCTGAATGGGATGATAAGCTGGTCCTTCATCCTGGTATGCTTGATTCTGCCCTCCAGACTGTTTTTGCGGCTTGGTCATATCCTGGTGATACCCAACTATGGTCATTGCATGTTCCGGTTTCGATCTCCGCCGTGACGATAAACCCATACTTCACAATGCTAGGTGCCGGTGGCAAGCAGGGAGCCATGAAATACGAAACGTTCATTCGAAGCAAACAGCGCTCCCAGATTATTGGAGACATCTACTTAAACACTGAAGATAGATCTCACACTATTGTGCAGTTCGAAGGTGCAACACTAGTTCCGTTCTCTCCTGCCACTCCGAAGAACGATCTTCCAATATTTTCTCATTTCCAATATAAACTTGCCTCACCGGATGGACAACTGGCCGCTGAGGGCGAAACAGTGACTGAATTTGAAGTCCAGATGTATAAAGACATTGATCGTGTTTCCTACTGGTTTGCACGCCATGCCTCTATATCCATTCCTCTAGGGGAACGGGATGGTTTACTCCCTCATTTCCAAAAATACCTCCAGTGGTGCGACCGGATGGTTGGAATGGTTAGTCGAGGCGAAACTCCGAAGGTTGGTCCAGAATGCAACGAAGATTCTCGTGAAGACATTGGCAAGATTTTGGCCCGGTACGAGGGTCGAAAGGATATTCGCTTTGTTGAAGTGGTAGGGGACAATCTGATACCCGTAATTCGCGCTGGAAACTCTATGCTTGAACACATGAATCAAGATGGCCTTCTCCGGGCTTTTTACGAGGAGAATGCCATATGCGCTGGGCCAACAAGCCGTTGGCTCGCTCGGGTTGTGTCTCAAATCTCTCATAGATACCCTGGCCTCAATATTTTTGAAATTGGAGCTGGTACAGGTGCAACTACATCCTCGGTACTCCGTAACCTCAACGGTGCTTACTCCTCTTATACTTTTACGGATATCTCCAGTGGATTCTTTATGGCAGCAGAAGAAAGATTTGCCAAGGAAAGCGGCCGTATGACCTTTAAGGTATTCGACATGGAGAAGGGCCCTGCAGAGCAAGGCTTCATCGAAGGCTCGTACGATCTAATTGTGGCTGTGAATGTGCTTCATGTGTCTGCTGATATGGAGGCTTCAATGTCAAACATACGTCGTCTGCTCAAGCCTGGTGGATTCATAGTAGTGGGTGAACTCACTTCTACTGACCTCCTGTTCAGCGGTATGACTGTTGGAACTCTCCCCGGATGGTGGATTGGTGCTGAGACAGGCCGCCCATGGGGACCGTTGCTTACCCTTGACCAGTGGGATTCAGTCTTGAAGAAGACAGGGTTTTCTGGAATTGATACGGTCACGCCTAATATCGACTCTTCCCTCCCTATTAGTGTATTTGTTGGCCAGGCTATCAATGATCAAGTGACACTTCTCCGAAACCCACTTGCTGTCCAGAAACATCCTGTCGGCGTACGAACTGACGCTCTTGCCATTATTGGAGGGACTATGGACCGGGTGAAAGAGCTTGGAAATCAAGTATCTGGCGTCCTATCCCACCGTTTCCCTGTTAAGGAGTTCTTCAATACCGTGGAAGACTTTGCTTGCTCGGATATGGCTAAATCAGTGTCTGTTTCTGGGGCAGTGTCAATTCTTTCCCTCACAGACCTTGACCAGCCGTATCTTGATGGCCTGACTGCGGATAAGTTTAAGGCGCTCAAGACATGTGCAACGGCTGGAACTGTGATCTGGGTAACCTGTGGATCCCGTGAAGATACCCCCTATAGCTATATGATGATGGGTTTTGCTCGCACAATCAAGAATGAGAATCCTGACTTGAGTTTACAATTATTCGACCTTGATTCCAAGTCCGCAAACGGAGGTATTGAACCAGAAACTGCGGCTACTCTGGCCGAAACACTGTTAAGACAACGCGTACTTCAGAGCTGGGGTATTGATGACGATACCTTGCTGTGGACCGATGAGCCAGAGGTGTTCATAGAAAATGGAAAGCAGATGGTTACAAGGCTGCTGCCGGATTCTGAGAAAAATATGCGCTATAACTCACAACATAGGGAGGTCTTCACCGAAGTCAATCCCATGACGGATACTCTGGAACTGGTAGGAAGCGGCCATGGTCAAGAGCGGGCTTTGGAGCTTCACAAAGTGTCTCCATTAAGGCTACCAAACATCCCTGAGGCCAAATATCGCACCTTGAGAATCACTCACTCTCTCCTTCAGACAGTTGCCGTAGGAGCAGCAGGGTTCTTCAGACTGTGCATGGGTGTCGATGTCAATTCAAACGAAACGATTTTGGCACTCTCAAGTTCACCAGAATCTCCAGCCAATATTCCAGACCGCTGTTGTATTCCTATTCCCGAAATTCTTGATACAAATACCTTAATCTCTATAGCGTCAAGCATTGTGGCTGAGCGGATCCTTTCGTTCACTCCTGAAGGAGCTATCCTACTTGTGAATGAGGCAGACTCCGCGTTAGAGTCCGCTATACACAGGAAGGCCAGTGCTAAAGGTGTCAAGTCTGTATTCACTACCGCTAAACTACGACAGAATTCGAACGGCAACTCACTATTCCTTCATCCAAACTTCCCTCGACATGTTATCAAATCCATTATTCCGGAATCTACGGCCGTTTTCATCCATTTCTTGCGAGGAAATTCGTCTGATGCTGTCAGAGATTCCATTATTCCGTGTTTACCAGCTGCCTGCCTTCAAATGAACGAAGATGCTCTTCTAAGCCATGAAATCACTGGAGGACCCAACGTTGAACCATTGCTAGATCTATCCCAGATTCTACAGAGTGCGCTAGATGACACCAAGGTTACATCCGACAATGGTCCTTGTATCTCTCTAGAGTCTATATCTTCGATCGAAAGTCTTGGAAAGCCTCTGACCGTAGTGGAATGGACTACCAGTACGTCCCTTACGGCCAAGGTCCAACCTATTGACTCTGGTATGCTATTCCGAGCCAACCGTACCTATCTCTTCGTCGGCATGGCAGGAGAGCTCGGTCAGTCTCTTTCTGGCTGGATGATTGCCCACGGAGCACGGAATATTGTCCTTACTAGCCGCACGCCGAAGGTGAACCCAGCGTTCATAGAAGACATGAAGAAGAGATATGGAGCAGTTGTTAAAGCCATGTCTCTCGACATAACGTCTCGCGAATCCCTTCATTGTGTTCACACGGCTATCAAGGATACCCTGCCCCCCATTGCGGGTGTTATGAACGGTGCTATGATCCTGGATGATGAACTGTTTTCAAAGATGTCTTATGAACAGTATACGCGTGTTATCAATCCCAAGGTTCTGGGCACTCAGCTGTTGGACGAGGAGTTCCATGATGACAAAACGCTTGACTTCTTTATTGTGGCCTCTAGTATTGCATCCGTCATTGGTTGGAGTGGCCAAAGCAACTATTCCGCAGCTAATGAATATATGGCTTCCCTTGTCTATAAGAGACGCAACCGTGGAGTTGCTGCATCCGCCATGAGCATCCCGGCGGTCCTTGGAGTAGGATATGCGGCAAATTCGATCAACTTCGACTTTGACTACTTCCAGTCAGTTGGGTATATCAATATCAGCGAGGAGGACCTACACATTCTATTCGCTGAGGCTGTAGTATCCGGCCGCCCGGGCCAAGCGTCTCAAGTGAAGGCCCAGGTTGCCATGGGAGTGAACTACCTGCCAAATGACTTCTTCGTCCAAGAAGCCCATAGACGAGATGTCAAGTTCAACCACTTCATCCTCCGTGAAGAGACTGGCTCAGAGATTCAGGCTGTCAAGGCTGGGGTACGTGTCCGAGTTCAACTACAGACCGCCAAATCTGAGCAAGACGCCTACACAATTACTCGGGATGCATTCTTGGCTCACTTAAAACGTATGCTACGGATGACGGAAGAACAGAAACTGGAAGACTCCATTGCCCTTGTTGACCAGGGTGTTGACTCACTTGTCGCAGTTGACATTCGCTCTTGGTTCCTCAAGGAACTGGAAGTTGACATCCCTACCCTCAAGATACTTGGAGGCGGCTCAATTGCCGACCTAGTGAAGACTGCGTTAGAAAACATGTCGCCCATCCAGGAGGATACTCCCGAGAGCTCGAGCTCGTCTCCCCAGCAGGGGCTCATTCTGCCAAAGTTGGGCCCACTGGCTCTATACCGAGGAAAGAGACCGCCAGCTCCTCACCGTCGTCAATGGGAAGCCCAGTACTTACTCCCGGGCTCGGAGACTCTCCCTCGCTCTCTGACGATGACTCTATTCCCACGCCTCTGCCATCTCGAGCTGATTTTGTTAAGAAAGGTGATGTGAAGGGCCAGGGGGAGCCTATACCTACCATCATCGCTTAAAGAACGTCAGGTCTTCGTAGAGATGTTCGCTAAGTTCATCCATAGGCTTACTCCTTTATATGTTTTGCAAGTTTACTGTTTATTATGCGTTTATTTACAATCGACTCTTTCATCTTTTAACAACTGTCTTTTAATAGACATTCTGTATATAATTTCATTATAGCTCAACCACAGTATCTACAGCGCTGACGCACTTTCACATATATATGTACCGGTGAAATTTTGTTTGTTTGTAGTAAAGGTAGGTAAATATTAGACTTGATTGCTAATGACCTAGTCATATCTATACACTTTAAAACAGCCGCCGTATTGCATCAAAGATGGAAACAGTTCAATAGCTTTTCACATAGTAGTCATTAAAATCGGTCATTAAAAACGAACAACTGGTAGTGACAACCCCCTACAGACCGTTTCGGGGTAGTTTTGGGCCTACATAAGTTTTATGGCCACGAACGATATAGTACACAATTCCGAAGGCGACGACCAGGCCATAAACAGGGCCAGAGTAGTTCATATTCTCGGCATTGACAGGAACAGATGGGGGGAAGAAAGCAAATATGACCGTTACAGTGGTATATATGACGGCGATGATGTTAATCGGTAGACCATACCGGCCAAGATTCCATGGGCCAAACTCGATTGGGACATGAGTCAGTCGCCTATGGATCATGACGCAGATGACGATAACGTAGGAGGACATGTATCCAGAAACGACCAGAGAGACAACGGCAGAGAATGCAACATTCGATCCGATGCTAATCAATCCAAGGAGGGCATTGAGTACTCCAGTGAGAGCAATTGAGTAAAGAGGGATAGATCGTTTGCGGTCGATCTATCGCAGTAGTTGATAGTTAGCAGGGCTTCTTGAATATCAAAATTTAAATTTCGTCGTGTGTTGTTTAAGTACCTTTCGCAGAATATGGGAGAATGGCAGGCCACCATCACGGGCAAAAGCCCAGGCCTGCCTTGATGCGGAGGCCATGAAGTTGAAGTTTGCAACAATGTAAGTTGTAATTAACAGAGAGGTTAGAACTGTGGCGGCTGTGTTTGACTGGGTGGAGTTTCGGAATAGCTCGATGAAGGGGACCTTAGTTTCGGTGTTGACGACCCTGTCTATGTCTCCAATACAGAACAGAATGACAAGGTACATCGCGAGTCCCATAGCGCCGTTGATGAACATGGTAAAGAACATGGCCCTGGGGACGTTGATGCGTGCATTTTGCACTTCCTCCGCTATCAGGTTGTTAGCATATGCAAGGCTGTTGCATGAAAGGAGGGAGGATAAATTAGTTACCCATATGACATGCGCCGTCGTATCCAATGAACAAGACGGCGCTGGCCGACTGGCCAATAAGCCAGGATAGGCCACTATTGCTGTAGCCGGAGATGTTTATGAATTCTGTGAAGACAAACTTGGCGGAGCTGATAGGAGCAAGGTGGACCAGGGGTATCATGATGGCGAAAAATCCAACGACGTGAATGATCAGGATGACTCCTTCAACCCCAGGTAACCACTTTACGAGAGAAACGTTGACGGATAGGGAGAGAATGAGGACCGCATACAGCATAAGGGTAGCCTGCCATCTCTCTGGTGTGTATTCGGGGTAGTTGAGTTTGACGACCCCCTGAATAATGGTACCACCGAGGTATGTACCGGTGGTAGAGGCAGACTGCCACCCAAGCACAGAAAGCCAGCCTAGATAGATTTAGCTACGAACCCGATACAGTCAGTGTAGCCCAGACGGGGTGCTCACCAGTCAAGAAGCTGAGAAATTTGACCTTTCCTGGGGGTGCAAGAAGCGATGCCCAGTAATACTGTCCACCGGAGATAGGGTACCTTTTGTTTCAAAACTTAGTAACACGGCCTGGCAAGGTGAACTATATCAATAGAGCCGTAAAGACAAACACTTACATCGAAGCCATCTCAGCCAGAGAGGCGCATGTTGCCAGCGATCCGAAGAAGGCCAGGATGAAGCCGTAGACCATGGTAACCGGTCCTCCATTGATGTACGCAGTGAGGAAAAATCTAAAGGCAAATACATTAGCACTTCTTTGATCGCTTCCCTCCGCGTTAGTTATGACACCAACAACAACATACGGAAGACCCGATTCCCATGTCCCCATGATACATGTTGTGAATCCCAATATTGTCACTAAACCGAATCGTCTCTGTTGCGCAACGTAAGGTGGTTAGCCTCCCTTTTCCAGGCCAAGCCAGCTTCCTCAGATATCCAACAATTACAATACTTGAAGCATACAGACCTTTGTTTCTTGCGCTACACCCAGCTTTGCCATGTCGGCAGCATCCTGATCTGGCCGTGCGGCTGCTTCTCCGTCATAGTTGTTGTTGTTGACCGGATGGTGCTGGACCTGAGAAACGATCTTTTCCTCTGATTGTCCCAGCGCCATGGTGACGAGTTCCTCAGTCTCTGCGTGGTTTCCGTCGCAGTGAGTAGAATGACTGATTGACTATCCGCTGGTAGAACAAATCCGGTTCTGCGAGCGGCTTCCGGGAGTGAAAAGGAAGATCTCAAAAAGGGACCAGAGTAGACGAAAAGGACGGAGAGAAAAGTAGACGTGGTGTGGATTTCGGGAACTGCATGTAGGGCTCCCCGGCCAGCTTCTGTTTCTTCCCTTGAAGGGGACCAGGGTAGGATATTATCGTCGCAACCGATTTATGATTTGTGTATAGGTACAGGCGACCCTGCTGGTTGCATATTTGGGCGCCCTGTTGCGATCTCAATATGCAAGGTAGCTGGTTCAGGGGGCAGACTCAGCACCCTTTTCTCAATGACCGGCTACAGTTTATGCCTCTCTGGCAGAGTAGTTATAGTTGCTCTGCACAGGTTTAAACACCGAAGCTCAGTCCATGAACGTCTCTCGAACCCTTGCCCCCATGATATGTTTCACCGTGGCCAAGCTCGCTGGCGCTTCCATCCCGAAAAACCCAGAGTACAAGCCCCTCTCACACTATGCGAGTTGCAAGCAAGCCACAGACGAGGGCGTCAGGAGACTGGACAACCCGAGCCGTTTAGCTCTCAACATGTTTTCTAATTTTCTAGAGATCCGACGCTGCTTGGCGGCTTCAGGGATTCTTCCTTTTGCTTCTCGTTCTTCCCCCTAGTGCATTGGACGAGGGGCGGCTCACGGCCTCTTTGCTTGTCTTGCCCCCTGGGCGATGATAATGACGGAGTAAAGCTTTCTCCGTATTCACCATCGACTTGTGCTTCTATCATAGGCGGACTGGCCCACCACTGGGCTATTACGAAGCGCATGAGGGCCGAGACTCAGACGGTTGCGCTCTTCCATGTCTGTTGAAAGATGGACAGAGTAGTATTGATTTGGCCACTGCGCTCTTCAGCTGGGCCACGATCTGGATAACTAATACACTCGATCGGCGGTTGGTATCCCGTTGAGTCCTTTCCAGGAGCCCAGGAAAAAAGCCTTGGGCTGATGAAGGCCTGTCTCTGGAGTAACGAACTTGCCATGGAGAGTCAAAACAAGCTGCGAAGAACTGGAACTTTCCAACTCGCTCCCCAGAATGACGGAATCAGTAGTGAACTCAGTCAAGCTGGTGCTGCCCAATGGCATCTTCTCCTGCCGGGGATCAGAGCGGAAAGGGGGATAACTCGTCTCCATCTCGACTGGAGAACAAATCCTCCATGCGGTTTAGCTGCAGGTCGAGCGTCCATTCTGAAGCACTTTTGTCAAAGGCACATCCCTGACAATATTTACTTGACTGCGTTAGCTCAAGCAGAGATGGGTCCCCACGCTATCAGCACGGGTATGTGTGGGAGGGCGTTCTGTTAGCCATTCCTGTATGGTTGATACCAATACAATTCTCACATATACATCGCTATTATGGGCCGGAGATCCATGTCCGCCAGTTAGCGTCCTGAATCCGCTGTCGTCTGGGCATGGCGTTCGTAACCGATACGGGCCAGAATTTCAAGATCGCCCGACAGTCAAACAACCAGCCCCCCAATCCACCGTTTTGCCCTCGGATCTCTCTTGGTAAGGTCAGGAAGCTTCCTATACGAAGCAGAAAGAAGAAAGGATTCCCCTGAGTGCAGTCTCACGCCAACGGTGACTTTCTTTTCTGGCCACACTCTCGGGAGAACCGGTGGCTATCGCTTCGCTTTTCTCGATCAACTTAGCTCCAAGTGTCAGAATAGCCTAGCCTGGCCATTGTCAACTATTGCCGTCGGCTTGGTAAATTAGCCCTCGCTCGTAACAGAAAAGACAGGGTAAGACAGGGCAAGACAGGGCAGGGAACTGGGGTGGCTTGCTCGCCCAGGCCTCGAGCCCTGTTTGGCTGTGTGATGAAAGGATCCTTTCTTTCTCCTGCGTCCCTCCGCAAAGCTCAGCCGGCGAGAGGCTCGAAGGGCCGCTGCCGCTGCCGCTTCCGCTTCCTCGCGATTCGGCATCTAACATACTCCGTACATGTACCGTGCAGCATAAGCTGATTCCAAGGGAGGTTCTGACATCTGGTTTGGAGTCTTGACCTATAGGCGGGCTGCCACCTTTTGCAGTGCAGGAGGATGAAGATTCGTTCCTTTTTCCTCCTTCGTCTTCCTCTGATTCTGTGTCAACTCCCCTGAGCAAACCTTTTCCGTGAAGCCCGGTCACTCTCGCTCTCGCACGCCACATTTGCCAGGCTTCGTTCGGGAATCGACGTGCTGGCTCTTGGGCCTCCCAGATCGTCAGTTCTTCACTTTTTGACTTCTGCTGCTTCGTCTCTTTTCTTTTATCTTTCGAAGCTGCTGTACGGAGTATGCGCATTTGAAACCGTTCAACGCCGGTGTTTTTCTGTCTAGAATCCAGTGTTGCTTTCCTGTATAGATAGTTAATATCCCGTCCCTGACCTGTCCTGCATCAGCTGCATTGGCCCATGGATTTTTATCTTTCATCATTTTGGCATCGAGAGCCTCTCAGCCTCCCCGTCAAGACTGATTGCATACATTGACAAACCTCTTCGACTTCTGTCGTCCTGAGCTATGCCGGCTGATGGCGTGAGACACACGGTAGTGACGCCCGATAACCATGGGCCCATCATCCAGATCGTGAGCTGGTTCGCCATGGTGGTGATGATTCTGGCCACCGCGCTGAGACTGGCAGTCCGGTATCTGACATCCCATATCCCGGGAATGGACGATGCCATCGTTGTAGGCTCCATGGTAAATATATCACCCCAGAGGCGCAACATCAAGTTGGATGTAGTTATTGGAATGAAGCTGACTAGAGCGCAGCTTGTCAATATCGGCGGTGTCATAGCCATATCCATGGCAGTCAATCACGGCCTGGGACAGCGCGAGTCAAAGCTGACTGAAGCCCAGATCTCAAAAGCTGGACAGGTATGCCGGACTGTGTCCAGCTGTTTCCTTTCCGCTGGCTCTTAGCATATTCTAACATGGCAGAGATAGGACGTGTTTGTCTCATCGATAATGTATATCCTGGCCATTTCCCTGGCAAAGCTCTCCACTCTCAGTTTTATCGAGCGCGTGGTGCCAGCAAACAAATATAGAGGCGGGATCAAGGGCTCCCTGATCTTCCTGCTGGCTTGGACAGTGATAGCAATCATTGTCTATGGGTTCCAGTGCAGCGCCTCTGCACCTTGGGATCCGCGTTCCGATGCAAAATGTTTCAACATAGTATGATATAATTATCCTCCGCTCCTCGATTATAGATGTATAACCTGCGCTAATGCATCGTTTCTAGGTCGCTTTCTGGTCTGCCGCCACAGGAATAGATGTGTTTACTGACCTCTGCTTGATCGTGGTTCCGGGGTGGATTGTATGGGACTTGCACATGAACAAGACGCAGAAGAGGATCGTCTTTGGCGTGTTTGCCAGTCGTGGAGTGTATGTTTTTCTCTACCTCGGTCTTTTGTGACCATCGGTAGCTTCTATCTAACGCGTGTTCAAAAAAAAAATTAGTGTGATAGCAGCGTCTATCCTTCGAGCAACATATTTCAAGGATATTGACGGCCACGGGGATCCCATGTTCGACAGCGTCCCCTACCATGTTACAACGCAGTGCCATGCAATGCTGAACACAATCATTACCTGTCTCCCTGGCTTCAAACCCTTCATGGACAGGGCAAATACGGGTCTACTCAGCATCTCATTTAAAAGCCGCTTGGCAGGCGGAGTATACGATAACACTTTTACCGAGTATGCCATGACAAGTTTGAGGCGCGTGGTCAACCCGCGTGGAATTGGGGCATCAGGACAGCGGCAGCTCAAGAGTGTCAAGGGCTCAATACAGAACAAGTTTGGGGGTACTCAGCGATCGTTTAGACCCGATGACTACAGCCAACATGCGGATGCTTTCTCAGACAGCAGGATCCTTAATGGAGGCCCCTCCCAGACTGAAGACGAAGGGTCCGATAGACTCATCATCCGGTATACAACAGACTGGACAGTCCATGTGCAGGATGAGCACCGCTCGAATTCTGATGCAACGAGTCGATAACACTAGTTTGCTCTATTGCCTGTCGGTATTTCATTCATATGATGCATGTGCGATGATATTCAATATGCCTCTTTATCCCTTATTATACCCATTGATTCTTTTTGAAACTTGTACATTTATGACCAGTCAAGGTGTTCTGGTGTTATGGGAGCTTTACTACTTTATTGCTTAAAAAATCAACCACGCGGCGGTATACATGTTCGTTGATTGCAAAAGACTGGATTCTCCCTCAGCTGTTCCTCTATTCGGTCACATTAAACTCAAGGCAACGGTATGCTGAAACACTCCACAGACGCCACAGTCCGGGCCTCATTTACTGTCGGCTGTCCTAGTACGTACATGGCCTGAAGACCTTGGTACTTCCCCCCAACCTGGATTATCAACCTAGTGTTCTGAGTCGCGCCTGACCCGATACCGCTTTCTTCGATATAAAACGGCGATCCGTCGCTCGCATGGCCGTAGGCGTAAATATACGCCATCTGCGCTTTTGCACCGTTCTCGCCCTTGACGATAATTGGGGAAGCGACACCACCTTCGATTGTGGCATTGAAAGCTGGGCCTTGGATGGTTCCACCGGTGATAGGCTCAACGATACGGACTCCGCCTTCGAGTAGGGGAATTGGGTCGAGGGGCTTTGCGAGGTTCACCGTTGCGCTGAACAGATAGGTTGGCATGGGGACTATGACGCCCGCGGGAACACTGGGAGTTGACATTTTGAGGATTCCAGATACGGCTGTTTGATTTTCACGTTTCTTGATATGAATATGAAGAGTGTGGGCGGAATTTTTGAATAGGGGCTGCCTGTGTCTATACTGTCTTCTAAATAACAGCAGCTATCAATTTAAATAGTTGGAGCCTGTGGGCTCTTCACCTACACCTCTTTGCGGCCAACCCTTCTGCATCGGTTCAGAGTATGAATTTCGCCGGCTTTCCTTTCTCGTCAATTCCTCCGACTAAGACAAGTTCCGATTCCGACCAGCCTAGCTTTCGACGGAACATTCGTTCAAAACAAAAAAATGATACGCGAAGATGTCTTCCCTAGCGATTTTTCCAGGTTATTCCTTCCCTTTCCTTTTCCTGTCGATTTCCAGAAGTGTGCAGCCCCAACCGTGTGGGTTTCTTCTTTCGACACGCAAGAATATACAAAGGACGGGAAACACATTAAAGTATTTTAAGCTTAAAAGTTGTGCCGCTTAAGGTTGGCTCCACTTGACCGTCCGCTTTGGGCGCTCCGACCATCCGACCGTTGCGCCTCGTCAGAGTAATTAACCGAGCAGACTAGATTCCTTTGATCCGGCCTGTCTTACCACTCTAACCACATAATTCGTATGCTTAAGACGCATGGTGCATGCCCCCAATGCAGGTCCGGCGGTCGGACGGTCGCTGCCACTCCAGCAAGAAGCTCCGACGCTCTAAACTCCGACGTGGCCGGGAAAGTGCTGCTGTTTTGGTTGCTCTTCTTCGGCCTTTTTCTACTCCGTGCCTTGGCTGCAGCGAGAAGCCGGACTACTTGAACACGTCTGGTCCAGTCGAGAAATCGGTAGCTGTCTATCCAGAGAAAGGTTACTTGCTATAGTTGCAGGGTCAAGATGTCTTCGCAGATACCAGGAAGAGTGTCGAGACGCGCCATCCACTCTGCTCTCAGGGCGTACCCGGCTGCCCTATCACCAGCATCAGATACCTCTGCTTTAGCTATAAGATCGCCATCACCCTCTCGCCCTCTAGCAGCGCCCCTGTCACAACCAACTAGGACTATCTCGACCTTGCAGACGGCCAACACACGGACTCAGCAGCTTACGAAGACCCGTCTATCTCCCTCAGTCAGGCACTGTCTACGAGCCGCTGCCATGTCTACCATGCCTGCTACTCACGGTCATAACGAGGCCTGTTGTAATATCCCGCCAGTTATAACGTCGGGATATGTCCCCAAAGGCTCATATGAAGAGCTTGGAGGCCTGAAGACATGTACGCTTGTTCACGAACCAGGGGAGCGCTTCATGGCTAATCAGTCTTTATATAGACGTCACTGGATCCTCTGACGCAACCAAAGGTATCGTCGCAGTGTTCGATATCTTTGGATACGTCGACCAGACCGTTCAAGGAGTCGACATTCTCGGAGCCAGCAACACTGGCACTTATAAAGTGTTTATGCCAGACTGGTTCAAGGGGAACTCATGCCCAACTGAGTGGTAAGGCGATCGCCCTCTTGTCAAGAAGATGACAGCTCACGTTTAAACTGCTAGGTACCCGCCGGACACTGAACAGAAACAGAAAGATCTTGGTGCTTGGTTTGGGAATAACACCCCCCATGGTGTTGCTGATGCACTACCAGGTTATGTTGAGGCCCTGAAGGCAGCGAACCCTTCTATTAAATCTTGGGCCCTCATCGGCGTAAGTCCGCTATTCCATTCCTATCACAAGGGCCACTGACTCATGCCATTTAGTACTGCTGGGGAGGTAAAGTCACTGAACTTGTGACTTCTCGTGACTCTAACCCATTTTCCATTGCTGCGGGTATTCACCCAGCCATGGTAGACCCCGCGGGTGCCGACAAAATCCGGGTGCCGTATGCGCTTCTTGCATCTCAAGAAGAGCCAGCCGATACCATCAAAGACTTTGAGAGCAGATTGAACGTTTCACACCATGTTGAGACCTTTGATGATCAGGTTCATGGCTGGATGGCCGCGCGTGCTAACCTCGCCAACCCTCGATCCAAGGAAGAGTACATTCGTGGCTACAAGACTATTCTTCGTTTCTTTAACCAACACTGGTGAAAAATGTAGCTGTCGGATACAAAGGCTTACTGTAAAGATCTACTGCTATATTTAGTTGTAGTTCAATAGCTAATACTTCCAGCCAAAACCCGCTCCAGGTTAATTCTTTGGCCTCAGTGTACATATTCCCGGTAACTAATAAACCACCAATAATATATGCCTATGGGATTTAAGAACAGGCATACCATAGTTAGATTCTTCTGGGATATCCTCTCTATTGAATGTATATTAAGGCCGGTAGAAGCTATATACGATTCTCCGGAACTATATGTCATCTAAGCTGGCACAAGTAGGCCCAACCGAATTACGCTACTGATCTTCTAGATACCAGAATCATCCTGTGGCCAGGGTGAGCCTGGATACCACTTTCCCCAGGAAGCACAAGTATTATCGAATACTGTCCTGGCCGCGTTGCTGACTGATATAGAGTGTGGGCTCTCAACAAACTCTAGTGCTAACCCCTGGCTACTGTGCCATGCAATATGACAATGGATGAGCCATGCACCCGGGTTATCGAGTCGGAACGCGATTGCAAGGTATCCCCTAGCGGGAAGCAAAGCAGTATCCCTTCGCGGTACGCCATTGAGCTTGAACGAATCCATGTTTCCGTCCCATAGTTTACCCGTCTCCTGAGCAAGAATCCAGAAGTCATGTCCATGGAGATGAATGGGATGGGCAATACTGTAAATCGGCCATTGTTAGCCAAGGGAATTCTCCGAGATTTGATTAAGGATAGACTGTAGGGAGTACTTACTTCGCAAAGAGCGCTGCAGCAGTGTTCTGAATTACCAACACTGCCCATTCATCACCAGTGGAGCTCTTCCTCTGTTGTAAAAAGTTAGAAAGGGCTAGTTAGTTTATCAAGGGTTTACAGGTAAAACTTACCTCCACAGGAACCACATTGTAAGGGGTGGGGATGGCCGATGAGTTCTTAAAGACATATTGCAAGGTGGGTTTGTTCCAGTCCAGAGCCAAGCTACTCCCATTGATAGTCCACTGAAATAGTGCTGCATGTGTCAAGCGGACATTTATTCCCTCGACAGTTGTCCCGGTAATTGTTCCGACATCAAACTTCACGCGAGGTACCAGCTTTTCGGCCGGTTCGTCGCTGCATAGCTTTGGCGGCTGAATTGTGCTGGTGGTAGTCGGTACTTTAGTACTTCTAGAGTTATACCGTACGATACCGGTGATGGAACCTGGGTTATCGTTTGCAACGCCCTGGCAAGCCCTCAGCCAGCCACCACGCATCCAGTAGTCCCCTGGAGTAGCGTTTGCCTCGACGACGATATCGTATCTTTCGCCGACGTTGACCAGAACGTTATCCGTCTCGTACGGTATAATTGGTACAAAGTCAACGGCAATCACTTTGAACTTGTGCCCATCAATGTTGAATTGGAATAGACTATCCATCGCCACATTGGCTAGGCGGATGAGGTACTTCTTGCCAGGTTCAAAAACCATTTCGAACTTCTTGCCCCCGCCAACGCAGTTGGGGTCTCGAGAACCAGTGCAATCGAAAGTATTGGTACCGTTTAATAAAAGATTGTTCAATGACTTGGTGATACCATACTTCTCCTTCGCGTTCCAGTCCCTGAAAGTGGTTGTATGAGCCCAATCTTGGAGGAACAGAACGCCCATGTCTTTGTCATAGTTCTCCGTTGCGGGCCCATTGAATATGAGAGGACCGAAAAGACCTTCCGTGTATTGGAGAGAGAAGTGACTGTGGTACCAACTCGATCCGTATTGGGTAACCTTGAACTTGTATGTGTAGCTTTCACCTGGGATGATTGGGCACTGAGTAACACCTGGGACTCCGTCTTGTTCGACGCTGTTGAGTTGACGAACACCATGCCAATGGATAGCAGTGCCATTGCTCTTCAAATTATTGGTAACGTGGATAACGAGGTCATCTCCCCAGTCCGCAACGATGGCAGGCCCTGGCATGGTGCCATTGAAGGTCATGCATGGCCGTCGATATCCATCTTGATTGCACAATCCCTCTTCAACCGACAGCCAAACTTCAACAGTTTTCCCCGTATCCGGTATCGTAGTATAATAATTCGTGTCGACATCATATTTTCCCCAGCAGTGTCGCGATGTAGGCGTGTTTTCGCATGCCGCCCGTTTTACATCCCAACTATTGCCTGGAATTCTTGGTAGAGAGTGACAACAGGATGCAAAAACCAACAAGGAAAGGAGAGGGAGTTTCATATTAGAGATTGGGAGTTCGTTCTCCAACAAGACGGGAGTTTATACCGATGGAAATTGGCACAGGCAGCGTTTCGCTCGAGAATAGAGCGCCTGTTCGGTGCGACTCCCGATGTACTTATGCTCTTAAATTAACGAGCATGGTGTCTAGTTATAAGACCAGAAAGCCACCAGCGAAGGTGAGATGCTCCGATAAAACCCAAAGGAGGTCCGGAGCAGAGCTCAGACTTCAGTTGATATGAAGTGGGCCATATAGGATAAAGTATTGGAATATCGCGAATTACTTTCTTCATATGGGCCGACGGAATGAATATAATCATGTTCCAATTACCAGTAAAATGGGTCGTCGTATGCAAATCCGCAGGGATGTTAAAGAGAAGGTTTTGACTTGGTGCAATCGGAGGGAGCTGAAGGAAGACACTCGGATAATCAAACACTGATACTTTTTCGGAGGAATAGCACAAATGGAGTATTCGGAGAATAGAGGAAATAATGTAGCCTACTTGCATTTTGTGGAGGTTCTTGAGGACGTCGCAGAAATTTTTGGTAGATTGGTATATATGATTGTTGGATGGCCGTCAGTAGCCAGGCCCACGACATCGGGCGCTGCCAGTCCACTCTTTCTCGTTGACCGGTTAGCAGATATTGGAATCAGCTAGGAATCATGATGTTCTTTAGCTTCAGCCGTTTCTTCGTCCTCTTACCCCTTTTGTCGTGCCTTGTGAATGCTCTCACAGATTGCCGACCGTCTCTTCCACTTCCCTATCGAGTTCTCCATCAATTCCCAGACCCTACATACCTGCAAAGTCTCTATGTCCGCTCCAATGGAGATATCCTCGTAACTACCGCCTGGCCAAATGGGACAATATACTATGTCTCAGGACCCACGACCAAGTCACCCAAAGTCACTGAGGTCTACCAGTTCGACTCTAAGATCGCAAACGTTGCCACCAGCATTATAGAAACACGGCCAGACGTCTACGCCTTTTACGCAGGCAAGCAAGTCCACCTGGGAATCGGTATCAACGGTACTTTTGGTGTCTGGGAGCTCGATCTTCGTCCTACTCGTCGTCGATTTAACCCCGGAAAGGCGATCGTTAAGGAGCTTGTCCATATTCCTTACGGTGGTCTCTTGTCTGGATTGGAGGTCATCCCAGATAAACCCAGCACCCTTTTAGTTGCCGACTCGACAGTTGGGGTGATATGGCATGTAGATACCATTGCTCGCAAGTACAAGCTTGGAATCGAAGATCCAACGATGCGTGGTCCTGCATGGGCACCTACACAGTTCGGAATCGATGGCCTTCAGTACCACAAGGGATACCTATACTGGACCAACAGCTTTGAAGCGAGGGTGTACCGTATTCGCACGACACGGCAAGGTTTTGCCGCTCCCGGAGCGAAGGGTGAGCTTGTTAAGGAGGTCCGCTCATTCTTCCTTGACAACTTCACATTTGGTCCACGGAATGACGACACGATGTGGATTGCGACCAATGCAGATAACCGCTTGATCACAGTTTCACCCGATGGCAATGTCACCGCAGTTTTGGGGGAGCCAGACGAATTAACGATGTCTGGTGTGGTCCAGCCAGCTTTCGGCAAGCTTCCTGGTGACACAAATACTCTGTATGCCATAACTTCTGGGGCGTTCAACTTCCCGATCAACGGAACGGTAACGGAAGGCGGAAAGATCGTTGCAATTGATACAAGAGGTTACTGTTAGGGGTTTGGTGCAGGCAGAAATACATACAGATGACCATCAGGAAAATAGAAAAGGCTCAGGAGCTTCCGATGATATTCTCGATCCAGAACTTGATAGACTTAGACATTGTCCTAAGAACAGCAGAAGTAAGAAATAATGTCTAGCTTTCATAGTGGCCAAGCAAAGGAGCCATTCCTCTTATGCTCTAACACACACGTAATAGCCAGCCCAGAGATTTAAACATGCAGGGCCAACCTCTGGGTTCCACTTATGAAAATCGGCGTCAGAAATTCCGTGCGTTTCCTCAATCTTAATGCAGCTGTCGTTTGGCATGACGAAATGGAATGCCCTGCAGCCACGAATCGTCCCTGGCTGCTGACGTTCTGGCCTGGGATCAGTTGGGATGGGGTTGGGTATAGCTGTTGGAGGGGGCATCGCAGTTGGAGTGGGAATCACCCATCCAGCAACGCCAACACAATAGTACCAACCTGCATATAGCCTCATGCAATCCGTACCAACATCAGGGTTCCACTGAATAAACTGTTCAAGCGTAAATGAATGAAATTTTTCCTCAGCTATGATCTTGCAGTTGTCGTTTAGTTGCGCTTTATACCATTTGACGCATTTCTTGGAGACGTTTGGTTGACTCGGGGTCGGTGCATCTTCCGCCCAATGGCTATCAAGGGGTATTGAACGAGGGACCGGCTGACCGGATATATCCTTCACTCCAACACAGATGAATTGCCCAGGACGAAGTCTAGAGCACCTGGTCCCAAGGCTGTAAGAACAATATTTATCAGTAACATGGCTCTAGTAAGGCTTCCTGTGTGGACGGGAATTGGACGTACAGATTCCAACGAGACAAATTTCGAGGTGAGATACTATATTGCAAGGCAATCTCCAAACAAGTTTCCCCTTGAAGTACTTGGTGGTAGAGAGTGCACTTGTTTGCGATGCCCACATCGAGCTCTGAAGCGCCTTGGGAACCGCTTGAGTAAGTCTTTACTCCCCGCATAGTGAGCTCTCCACAAACGAGGGAGGCGGCGAAAAAGGCATAAAGAAGAGGAAGCCAAGACATGGTCAATGTTTGTTAAGCGTCGTTATTTGTTTGATGACTGTTGGTTGGTTGAAATAAATCGAAACCACGGGGAAATGCAACGCCCTTTTATCCCTCAGCCAGGTGAAGGTGTGAAAACACAACATGCACAATGAACTGCGGTGCGATAGGCAAACTCGCCAAACCGCATATTTCTGTAACCTGGATTGCTGGGCAATCATTGCGGTAAAGACAATCCAGGTGCAGTGCAGATGCCAACCACAATGTTTGCTTGACACGGAGAACCGCTGGACACTAGAGAGTGTACACAGGGTTACAACGATGTGACTGGGTTGAGAGCCCTGCAGGTTCAAAGCCGAAAACGGCAAGCGTACGGGTATATAGTAGCTAGCGCACATGTCGTGGTTCCATGCGCCTACCCACATGTATGTTCTTGGCTACTGGAGCCATGGTCCGTTAATCATGCGATAGGAAGCAAATAGTATCAAAATAGCCAGGTGCAGATAAGGGCATTCACCACAAGCAGACAGCTAAGTATTGCGCCTAACCTTGCGTGGGAGTGCCAGTGGTGTGCCAGTGGTGGCCAGTCTTCTTTCTGTTCTTCGGCTCGGCTTTATCGTGAAATGTTCTTTCATCATCTCCGCACTCTCATCGAGCCGAACGCGATTGCGTCGTGACTCAGAAGCAATACGAACGAAAGAAATGCAAATGCAATAGTTATGAAACTCGTTGATATCAATAGGAAAGAAAAAAAATCAACACGTTTTATTCTGTCTGGCCGACTATCTCCGAGGGTGGATCTAAATCCGGGTGGAGGATTTCGGCTTTGCAGATTATGACGTGTCGGATTCGGTATAACATTTAACCGGGACATATTAGGTTTATCGCCGATGACATATGGCCGGACGTCGGAGATATCAAGGCAAGCGGAAGCCGAAAGGCCGCGAGAAAGGAGGAAGATATAAGAGCGATGCACGGCTTCAGGATGATGAGAATAAGCATCATATAACCCGTATAGCGATCTTCTTTGGCTTGAGCAGCTTCTTCTCTGGAAGGCATTATCGTTCCTTCCCCTGTCTGCAAGTACAAACATTCATAACCATGGAGGAATCGACTACGCCTTCAGATGCGTCCAGCGTTGAGAAAGGATTAGATGCTGGGACTCCCAAGGAAACTACCCCCACCTTTCCAGAAGGGGGGTTCAAGGCATGGCTGACGGTCTCGGGAGCAGCTGCTGCCTTGTTTGTGTCCTTTGGATGGGTCAATTGCATAGCTTTGTTCCAGGCAAACTATGAGATGAACCAGTTGAAGGGGTATTCTAGGTCTGCAATTTCATGGATCACATCGATGGAGTGTAGGTAGTGGCAAATTGCATCAATTAAGTCGGATATGTCATCGCTAACTGATAACAATTTAGTCTTCTTCATGATGTTCATGTCACCGGTGGCTGGGAGACTGTTCGACCGGTATGGCCCACGTGTACCGCTCGCCATCGGAACAGTATTACATGTCCTGGGCCTTATGATGGCAAGCATCTCAACCAAGTACTATCAGTTCGTGCTCAGCCAATCTGTATGCTCGGGAATAGGGGCTTCCTTCATCTTTAACCCGGCAATGGCCGCAGTATGTGTCACCCCCACTCTCAATATCAAGGATATACTCTAACCGTTAGTTCAGCCTCAAACCTACTTCCGAGAGAAGAGGGGCCTCGTTGCCGGTTTGACCGTTGCAGGCTCGTCATTGGGTGGGGTTATATTCCCGCTCATGGTCCAGCATCTCCTCCCGGCCGTAGGGTTCGGATGGACCATGCGAATCTGTGCCTTTCTAATCCTTGGGCTGCTTATATATGCCGACTTGACGATCACATCGAACTTTAACCATGGCCCGCGTCCTTTCAAGCTATCGAACTATTTCTCTCCTTTGAAAGAGTTGAACTTCAACCTGATGTGGTTTTCCATGTTCTTTTTATTCTGTAAGCAGATCAGGTATCCTCTTAGTGTGAATTGCTAGGCTGACTCGTTTTATGTAGGGGGAATGTTTATCCCTTTCGATTACATAGTCGTGTCTGCCATCCACTATGGCATGCCACAAAGCCTGGCCTACTCGCTTGTGCCGGTTCTGAATGGCGCCAGGTAAGCATCAACGCAGTGTACATGTATCGCCGGAATTATGGCTAACTTTGAACAAAGCTTTTTTGGCCGTACGGTGCCCAACTATATCGGCGATCGCATCGGGCGTTTCAACGTCATGATTGTGATGACGCTATTCTCAACCATACTCGTGCTGGCGCTTTGGTTACCCGGAAGGAGTACAGGAGCCATATTTGCATTTTCAGCATTATTTGGTATCAGCTCTGGCGCCGGAATAGGACTTGGAATGCCATTGATAGCCGTCGTTTCTCCAATGAAGGAGCTTGGTTTCCGAATGGGGATGGTCGTGTCCATTGCCTCCATTGCCACGCTCACCAGCCCTCCCATCGGTGGAGCAATCATCGCGCGAGACGGCGGCAGTTTCACATATCCATGTGTCTTTTCTGGCATAAGTTTCCTGGTCTCGGTAGCTGGCTATACCGCGCTACGAATTCGGCTGGGAGGCGCAAAGCTCACAGCCAAAATATGACCTCAAGTCATTGGTGCGGCTTTATGCACCTTCTCCACTCATTCACAGGCCGAAAATTTCAGAGGGCAGCAGCAGATAAAAATAATGGGCATAGACGGTATCTGCTGCATTTCATGTTGTTCGGTGTGTATATTAGCCTTTTAAAGCGTACATAAATAGGAAGTAGTACCATATCATTCACATATATAGTACCTAATAGATATACAGAGCTCATCTCCCAACAAGCCATAGCTGCGTCCTCGTCTTCGTTGCAGTTGTTGTTCGGCATTTGCCAGAGGTTGAAATTGAGTGAGATCATCACGTGGCATTGCCCAGCAAAATCTCTTGGTGTTTTTATTTATTTCGATGTTCGAAACGACATCAAAACAACCGCGGAGAGAGAGAGAGAGACTTACTTGCGGTGTTTGGGCTTCATGGCTGGGAAACCCATGTCTAGTTAAGGAATATGCCACGCGTTCAGAGCAGCGTTCAGAGCAGCGTACAGAGTATGTACATGCGGTAACCCATGGGCCTTCATACCGCGACCTGGTAAGGTTAGGACAGCAGCTGTGCTCTCGTCTCAGCGGAGGATTCACTTGGGCCTAGAGATATACCACCAGTTCATACCAGACGTAGGGAGGAATTCCAACCCATATTCTTTATGCCAACGAGCCTACAAGTATTCAAGTTCGTCGTTAGACTTACTACTAGCCCAGCTCATGAAAAGCAGGGTCATCTTCAACCTACTCAGCCATTCTAGACTCGATACCCGCTCATCAGTCCAGGTCTTATACGCTCCCCCTCTTTCTCACGAATACCCGTACTTTCACCTTCTTCTGTGGGAAGACTGACTGCAGTTGACTGCAAATTTCAAGGTGGCGCGCCAGGGACTACGTCAGTGTAGTCATCCTGTTTGCTGGCCTATGTCGCTACCATTTTAAGGCAGTTGATTGTCAGGGTATATGGAGCACAGAGCACAAATTAAAGAAAAATTGCTGTATCTGGGATTTTGTCATGCTATCGGTATTTGAAATTCTCGTGGGGCGGATTTCTCGAACATCGTATAGCCCATTTTTCTATATCCGGCTACAATACCAATAATATTTATTGGAAGAAGTACAGTGTTGTAACAAACCTGCAACTGGCACTCTCTAGTGTGCTCATCAAAACCAAAATAACATATTAAGATTAGATACAGCGAACGCCGCGTTTGCGCAAATATATATACCAATACCCACGTACACCCACATTCTAAGAACAAGGCTAGCGAGCCTTGACCCTGTCGATGATGAACTCAACGCAATGCTCGAAATACGTCTTAAAGTAACTGCTGTGAACTTTTGGGTCGACACCGTGGTCGCAATAGATGTCGCCTTTATCGCAGTACGAAATGCGGATGTAGTCGTATGCCACACACGACTTATCGTTGCGCCGGGGGAACCACTATTAATTGTTCCAGAAGAGTTAGCATCCTTTCCCTAACCGAATCATCCTGCTCTGCTACATAGCTGTTGAGAAACATACTCCGTGATGAGTGGCAGTCCCATAATCGTAGCTAAGACCGGGGTTAAAGGTTGGGTCTCCCATTCCGACGGCAGCAGCGACTAAAAAACGGTTAGTAGCAGTTCATTCCAAATACTTGACACAGATTTATTGTCCATAAATTGACAAGTGAAACATACCAAAAGCCCCTAGCGACGGGTCGATGGGCTCAGTTTTCGGGAAGTTCTTCTCATCCATACCGCAAAGAGTATCACTGATAACTTGCGCCCCCTACATAATTACAACCATATATTAGTTGGCGTGCCAGAAAACGTGCGATCCTTGCATAAGCCTGCATTTACACACCTGAGAAAATCCCATCAGGACAATCTTGATGTCTGGGCATTCGGAAGTGTACTTGGAGATCGTCTTCTTGAGATTTTCAGTACCGGTTTTAACGGATTCGCCATACGTGGGGAAGAGGGATGCAGGCCATTCAAGTGGAATATGCTTGACCCGGTGAGCTCCGAGTCTACGCTGGACCTCTTCAGCAATGACGTGCTGGGGGCCTTCACCTGGCGGTTCGCTTGTTCCACGGGCAACAATTATGAGTGTATCAGTGCAGTCGACCCTATCTGGAATAACAAAGCCAGGGTCCCGACCAGCATTGCATATGGATGCCGCAAGGCAGATGATAAGAGAGGCTGTGAGATTCCACTTCATGCCGGCGGCTGGTGGCTGTCACTGCTTTCCTTCAGGTATTGGAGGAAGTGTTGCTGGGGGTGAATTGGGAATCTGTGCTAGAGGTTCCCTCTCACCAGCACCAGGAGGAGCAGGATGAATTTATATCCTATGTGCTCACTAGGCTCCTATCCAGGAAGCAGAAGGGAAAAGGAGCACTCCGCTTGGGCGAATGCTACATCTTGGGTCTTGGAGCTCAAAAGCTATAGGTCCTCAAAAAATGCTCCCAGGCGATATTCTTTGCTACAGGCAAGCTTTGCCTGCTTGTCGATTAGCTCCTCTCAACCGATTGGATCATGATTTCCATTGTTCCTGCATTGTTCTTGGGAGCAGCAGATCACAGCCACTTCTACGGTGGAAATTCCGGTGGGAATAAATTCTTGCAAAGGGCTTCATACCCTATTGGTGTGAATATTTACATGGATTTTAATCGTTCATTCCGCATGGTAATGCGAACCGCGGCAGATCGGATCTACCACAGCTATCACGAGGAACAGGGCCTGGTTACCGGAGATTGGGTCCGACGGTTTGTTGGAAGGATTCTACATATCCCCATCGCCCCTAGGCCCCGTCTTCCGATTTTCTTCTACCAAATAGGTGGAACGGTGCTGGGTGTTGTATAGTAGGAACAGCTTCTTTTCTTCCCTTATAGATGCTTTGCCAGGCCGTATTTTGGTTTATGTGAGCCTGAAATTCCATGAAGGCCACATTTTGTTGATCCTTTGTGCCTGAAGGCCCAGCTGTTGGAGAGTGCTCAACAAGAAATTAAGTTACCTTTAGCGTCCTGGGCCGCCTACGAGGGTTCCTCTCTATGGAGTATGATTTCCGCCGAATCGACAGATAATGGGGATGGAAGAAGTATACTACTGCATTTGAAACCTGGTGGATAAGTGCCATGCACACTTACCACTAACCCGGAGCCCAGCCTGAGCTCTGTTTAGCTACAGTGTGCCAACAGAAAACAGAAATCAATTTATCCTTATAGATTTTGTCCCTGTAATCACATGCAGGGTCCTATCAGATCCTTACATCCTGCCTCAACGCTTTTCCGGAAGAACGGAGTAAACAATGGATGCGGAGTAAACAACGGAGGAGTCTCACAACCTTCGACTAGAGAGCGTTGTAGACACTACAGCTGATATAATTTGGGTTAGTACTCCGTGCCATGCAGCCCTTATGCAGGAACTTCCTCTTTTTCTTTGCCCTTATTGCTTCTCTATTCCTAGAGTACTCTATACAACAATGTCTTTTTACTTTCAATGCCTGTCCTTTCTTACTCTAAATATCTATTCCGCTGACCCCTGACCGTTCCTAACCACAGTGACTTACTAGAAGAAGGGGGAAGAGGTAGTGGGTTAAGGAGTGATGATACGTTATAGTTTGTACTTCTAGGAGGATCCTGTACGGAGGTTACTAACTACTAACCGCGATAAATTAATAGTGTCCGTAGCATATCTTTCGGAGCAGCAATGACCGTTGAAGTGCTCTGTACAGACGCCTTTTTAGTAGAGGTAAGGAGTATGATATCCCAAACGACCTTGGAGCCTAGCAGGGCCGGTCCCTACTCTATACAGCGAAAGCCCGAGGATGTGGGGACAAACAGTGGCCATTCCAGGGGCAGATCGATATTATTTTAATACACTAGGAAGGGAGGACGTACGGTAACACACTGTTTCCGCAGCAGTATCTTCTGTGTATAGCTATCTTAGATATACGCCGTATAATTATCTGAATATCACATCGTGTTGCTCCGTATTAGTTACCAAAGCAAGAAGATTGTTTTTTTATTTAAACTTTCTCCAGGGACCCGAAAAAGTCCGAAAAAATATCGGGTGATTGATTACATAACAATGATTTGGATGACATAACTAGTTGTTTGTACACGTGATGAAATTATGTACCTTCCGAAACAGGCATGGCTCGATCAGGTCGAGCTGTTCTTTCGAGAGCTTTGGAGATGTTGAGCTGTTGGCACAAGCTGCATCACCAGGCTGCAATATGAATAACGAACAGTTCCGGAGGTTACTTTTCGATAACAAGACGACCTCTGCTAGGCCGACGGAGTCTACGGCCAAACAAGCGTCGTCTGGTGACAATGCTGCTGCCACAGGAAGAAGTGGTGCGTTGGGGTCAAGGATGCGATCCAGCATCCCAATGACACCGTAAGCCTGTGGATTTTCTCAGAGAAGATCTTGTTCGTCCAATGCTAAGTCAGTTTTTTAATCAGGCGCGCGGTTTCAGGTGTTGATTTTGCTCGCCAGCTTGCAGAACACAGACGCGACTCTGAGGGTCAGCCACCCTCCAAGAAATTCAAATCGTCTACTGGCCCAAAAGGGTATAAATATGCCCCAGGATACGAGGATAGGGCATCATTACGGCAGAGGAACGATAGTAAGGAGGCAGATGATCGAGAAGAACGTGTTCGTGGGCTAGAGGAGCTATTGAAACTCGGACAAATTGACCAGCCTACTTTTGACAAACTACGAGCCGAGATTGGAGTGGGTGGTGATGTCTCGAGTACTCACTTAATCAAGGGACTTGACTGGCAGTTGTTGAAGAGGGTGAAAGCAGGCGAAGATATTACCACTAAGAGTCAAGATCCACAACCAGACGCAACGCATGATGATGACGATGAGTTTGAACGAATCGTGGAGGAAAAAGAGAAGGACAAGGTTGGGAGCATTGAGGTAAGGGAGAAGGGGAAGAAGAAAGGCACTTTGGCGCCTTTGGCACAAGTGGGAAGCAAAAAAATGACCCGCGATGAGATCTTGAAGCAGCTCAAAGCGAGCCGCCTAGCTACAGCACCCCAACCAGAACCCTCACTTGGGAGCAAGTTTAAGAAGATTGGCTCCACAGAAAGTAAGAAAAAACGTTGGATCGAGACGGATGCCAATGGGAGACGGAAAGAGATATTGGTCATCACAGACTCAGATGGGAAGACAAAGAGAAAGACAAGATGGCTGGATAAACCGGGAGATGCCAATCCACACCTTCTATCAGTGGATAAGAACGTAAAGCCGCTTGGGATGGAAGTTCCGGCGGAATTTTTGGCGAGGATGAAGCCTACTGATCCCGTGGAGGCTGAGGAGGATGAGGATATATTCGCTGGTGTTGGCGATGATTACAACCCCTTGGCTAATGCTAACGAAGATGAGGGCACATCTTCTGAGGAAGAAGATGACAAAAATGATGGTTCAGCCGTGAAGGAAACCACCTCCCAGCCTGGAGCAAAGACCCAGAACGAAAACAAACCCCCTTCGACACAACGCCGTGACTATTTCACTACAGGCAAAGTCAAGCAGCAACCAGAAGCTTCTGCGCAGGAATCTGCCGGCAGCTCCAACCCGCTTATGTCCGACCCTACCATAAGAGAAGCATTGAGAAAAGCTGCCACTATCAGAACACAGGAAGCTACGTCTGATAACGATGACGCGGCTAAGAAGTCTGGCGAAAAACATAAATCATTCCTCGAGGAAGCTAGACGTCGAGAGATGGAAGATGCTTTGGATATGGATATGGGTTTCGGCGAGAGTAGATTTGGGGATGACGATGATGAAGAGTTTCTTCAGGGAGGCTCCAGCCACAACAAGAGAAAACGAGGGCCGAAGAAGAAAAAGGGAGATAAGAACAATGTCAGTGATGTGTTGAGTGTCCTAGAGGGAAGAGGGAAGAGTTGAGTACGTTTAGCACGCTGGAGACGGACTGCCCAACTGTCAACGGTTCAAGATAGCCGCTCAAGGATCACAGTTCATGCACCATGCGGGGACATTGCGCCCTCAGCGATACGCTACCTCTGCAACAACCATGCTTACATTAATAGCTGTCTATAACCCACCATTCTCTCAAGCTGGCGGCTATTTCCGCATAACCCTGACAACTTTGCCCAAGGAAGGCTATACAGCGCACGACGCAAGGAATCCGCACATATAAACTAATAGTGGGATGAAGGTATGACAAGTGTGTCGGAGCCGATTAAAGAGCCGATAAGCTAAGATTTTGCACGATTAACATCCCAACTTCCCGTACTTTTGCGTCGCCGTCATGATGGGTAAGCTCCATACCCGTCGAAGATCTGACATTTGACATGCACACACTCTATGCATGCAACATCCTCACACACTCCTTCAGTTTCAGGATGAAAGGCTGTTCCCCCGCGTTTACCGAGTCATCCTCCCCAGATATTCGCTTCCATCGGCGGATCCTGTCGGTTTCATCTCCCCTAACCCAACTCTTACGTGGCTCTCCTTTAAACCATTTTTATATGTAGTCATGTGACATGGAAACGGATTAGGCTTTAAGCTTATGTAACGTATCCTGCTAGCCTTGGCATTGACCGCAGCTTATTTTGTCGTCAATATCAAAACGTTCAGTGACGAAAAAGGGGCTCGTGGAAGCAGTGCGGCCATGATGGCTTCAAAATGGCTTATCTGGGATGAAAGCAAACGGTAGACGGCTTTCTTTGATCATATTTTTTGCCGATAGATGGCGACCTAGGTTATTGGGCGCTTTGTCATCTCCATCTGGGGCTGAATCCATGGAACCTGGTTGGAAACCATTGGAGGAAAAAGAAAAATTTGCCTCCCAATTTTAACGCCTTCCTCTCTGGCTCGCAGATGGACTTATGCATGTTCCAGGAACAAACCAATGACATGCCATTCCCTGGGTGAATTCATTCCATACCAAAACGCCTTCCCTTGGGTTGCGGCCTCCAGGAACAAACCTTTTTATACGGGATTACGTGGGCATGAGAAAAAAAAATTTTTGACTCCTCAGACGAGTGATCGCTACAATATGAGCGAGGCATTTCTTTCCCTTTCCAGTCTCCTGTCTCCGTGATGCCACATGTCTGTCGCATCGACCACAAGTTACCCCCGTTCCTCTTGTACCAATGTGCTACGACCACCTGTCTCCCTGTTAGACCGGAGGTTGGATAGGCAGGTTTTCCGAGCAATCCAGCAGGATTTCCGGAGCCTGACTTGTTTGGTGAAACACTATGCAGACATTCTGCAGGTTATCACAGAAACAATCTGAGCACTCTTCGGATGAGGAGGGGGAGATATATCTGTTCGTCCGTGAGAACGTTTTTTGACTTAAACTAGAGCGATCGAGACCAGTGGGTTCAGAAGACAACTCCATACTTTTGAGCGGTACGCCCACAATAGTTACGGGGCGCCCAAGTTGTGCTTGTGAAAAGTTCCCTCGCCCAAGCGGTCTAGATGCGGTCAGAGGAGCGCTCAAACTTCTCCGGCGCTCCACACACATAATATCGAGCCATGTCACGATAGGCGCCCATAGTGCTATCCAATAGCAGCCTGGCAGGAGAAGGAAAAATAAATTCAGGGCAGAAAGTTTACTTTGGCGGTGGTACCTGAAAAAGGGTGACCTCCTTCAGGGTTGAAATATATATTCCTTCGTTCGCCCTCCTAGACTTTTTCCTTCTCTTTGTACCTCCCAACTTTCTTTAACAAACCAGACTTCACTCCTTCAAGTCTCCCATTCATTCCTTACTACGCTTCGGCGTGCCAATCCCTACCTTGCTGCTATTTACAGTCATTCATTCATCAGCTCACATCAAGAAACCTTTTGTGCAAGCATTTGTTGATTCTAAACCCTATCGCGAAAATGGTCTCCTTCAACACTCTTTTCGTCGCTGCCACTCTGGCTAGCTCTGTCATCGGTGCCCCGCTCAAGGGTGGTAACGGAGGCAAGCGTGGTATGGCCTACAACGATCCTCAGGCTGTTGCTGCTTTCAAGGGAACAGCTGCTTCCTCCTGGGCCTACAATTGGGGCTCCAACTCCAATAACATCGGTAGTGGAATCGACTACACCCCTATGCTCTGGGGACAGAAATTCTTCGGCGATTGGGCCAAGTCCACCCCTTCGATTCTCTCTACCGGTTGCAAATACGTCCTCAGCTTCAATGAGCCTGATATCCCATCCCAGGCAAATATGGCTCCCCAAGATGCCGTCCAGGCACACAAGGAATACATGAAACCCTTTGTTGGCAAGGCCTCGATTGGCTCTCCTGCAGTTTCCAACGGTGGTGGCGAGATGGGCCTCAGCTGGTTGACCAAGTTCCTTGACGGCTGCGCTGGACAATGCAACATCGACTTCCTCAACGTCCACTGGTACGACTCTGCTCAGAATGTCCCAGCTTTCAAGAAACACATCACCGATTCCATCAACTTGGCCCACAAATACAACATTGACAAGGTCTGGATCACCGAATTCCGCGGAGATGGAGACGAGGGCTCTCAGGTTCAATTCTTGCACCAGGTTCTTCCATGGCTCGATAGCAACCCTGGTGTTGCCCGTTACTCCTATTTCATGGCCGACGACCTCGTTCAGGGTGGCCAACTCACCCCTGTCGGCAAGGCCTACGCTTCTTAGATTTTTGATTTGGCCTTTTTGTTCATATTTGGAAAGGAGTTATGTATCTAGTGTTTTATTTTTTGCCCGACCAATAAAAACAGTTTGGGCATTCATTCGTTCATGAATTTTTGGTGCTTTGGTTTAAAAATTATTGTATCTAAGCTGGCTCTTTGATACGATGACTTGTTACAGCACATAACTTTGCCTATGTCTTTTGACTTTCAAGAGCGACGGCTAAGGGATCCCTGTCATGCTTTTCGTTAGGATGCGGGCGCTAGTATTTAATATCACTCCAATAGTTAACCATTCGTGGATTGGATGGCGTCGGCTTTTCTTGGCTAACTAGTTGACCTTTCAGCTGGCAAGATAACGAATGGATGTTCTCGGCCCAAGGTTACAGGGGTAAAGCCTAGGCTGCGGGTTCTCCTGAAAATCCACTTCGCTGACTCGTTGGCCATTAACTAACTGACTAACTAACCAGTTAGCGAGAGGGTCGGTCTTTGCTGTTGACAAGTTCGACAGTTAACACTCTTTATCGTCTCAACAAGCAAGGCATCTGGATTGATCCTGTCCCCCTGGGTCAGCCCATGACTACTCTGGTTCAAACAGACACCGGTCACCCGAGACATCCGGACGGTTAGCCAACGATACGGTTGACAAAGCCCCTGCCACTTGGGCCCAGCCGAACACATTCACTCGCTCGTGATTCTGATGACGCGACGCAGTCTGGATCATGATTCCTTAGGCCACTGTGCTATAAAAAGCTACAGAGCTGAAGTGTAGCTTGTATGGAGATACTCTCAACGCACACAGCCATTCGCTATCACCAGGGTTCGACGCTGACCCCAGCGAACAAATAAATGGCTATTTTAGGCTATCGATCACTAATTAACAAGGTAAAACCAGCTGTACTGGTTACCAGGGGGTTTGTGAAGCAGAAGGTAAATAAATCCGAACCACACCACAAACCACGACTGAAACTGACAGAGATAGAAGGCAATCCACCGAGTCTTCAAAGACCAGTGGATACTAGTTACTCCAAGACCCCAAGATATCTCCACATTGTCTCTATCTGGGATCCAGAAAGCTTTCTCGCTATTGTTGCATTTGCTGGCTTAATGAGCATCACTGTTCACCAGAGACTAAGCTGCCAGCTCACAAACATTCCCGAGTAATTCTTGATCCTACTATCTTTTACAGTTATGGTCTAGTTGTCAACGCCGGCTTCACCCCTAAGGGCGGTGAATGTTAGCTAGTTATCTGCTCATCCATGACATTGGATGAATGTCCGGGAAGCAAAATCTCAGTGTGCAACAGAGCTAACCTGAAGAAGTCTCATTATCATTCTGTCTAGCCATGCCTAAACGGTTGACGATACCTCCGGGGCTGTGCAGCTCAGTGATAAGATCGCCTCGGCAAGCATGGTTGATGTCGGTGGTGACAGTGACAGGTCCTAGTCTTTCAAGAGTAGATACCATTGGCCGTCTCACTCCAGAAGCATTGGAAAGGCCTTTGGACCCCTGCGGAATACCCCTTATGATTTTTCAGCCATGGAAAACGAGCGAGGTCTGCGGCTTCACCAGTGCCCAGTCCCTAGCCCACTGGACTAAGCCGTATGAGCCAACCTTGCCGTAATTATGACAATGGCTGAACAGTTTCTTAAGCCTTACTACCTGCCAGCCGTCTACTTCCTCGTTAGCTAGGACTGCCGTTGCATAAGGAGACGTTGAATATCTCACTAGAGTATTCTGGATGGCTACCCTTCCCCTTCCCAGTCGAAGAGCACCAACCGCAGTTAAATAGATGCCGTTTGTGTATCCATCGAAATAACGGAGAGATCTGCTATCACCAGCAGAAACAACGACTATCGAGGCTTTTCCTTGTCTACTATTAGTCACACTGCTCACCAAGGCACGCTTAGCCACTGTTCCTGACAACCCAATTACTCCGCCATTTATAAATATTCCTGGAGAGCTCCATGAGCAATGATAGATATCATTTGATTGATGTCGATAGTTGATGGTATGTTACCGTCATCTATCTGCCCAGCAGATAACGGCCGAATGCCTGCTACGTTTCCATCATATGTCATCGAAAACTGGGACCAAAGTACCCAAGTACATCATCGCTCCCTACAGAGCAAGTCTGTTACTCTTGATGCTAATACCCCTATATCCATTACCCAAGTCACATCTCCCAACACATATATCAAGATCTGCGCCCAAAGACTTACGAGTCTCCCATACCAGAAACACCAACATCCATCTCCTTTACAATACTGGCTCAAAGCACACAGCACCAGCCTAGTCCCCAACCCGGGCTAAACATATGTGTCCTTTATCACATGGGTGTTAAATATACAGTTGACTACTCTCAAAGCTACTATCCGCTACTAGGGCAATCAATACCAATCAACAACATTGATTAAATCTAAATACCCATTAACAAAACCACACAATGTTTTTCTTCTTTTTAACCTGGGCCTAAGTTGATATAATGAGAACACTCTTCCCATGTGACAAGAGCTCTTGTCAATATTGGCGTTATTCCCCATTGGCTTCCTCAAATCTCACTCCGCTGTCTCATTTATCGGCGGTCTTCCTTTCACCTTCTCTTCCACTCTCTTCCTCTACCTTCCTCTCTCTTCTCCTTCCTTCTTCCTATATGCAAGCAATTTCAAGCAAAAAGGTATGTTTTGGGGTTCTTATCACTCCTTAAATGACAAAACAAGCTATAATTTGATGTACTGAGTCTTGCAGGTAGGGTATCCTCCACTCTGTGAGTGTCTACTAAGGGATGGGCGGGAAATCAAGTTGGTCCCAGGTTGATATTTATTTAACCCTCCAGCTCTTCATTCGATCGATACCAATGTATGTGTCAGCCAAAGCTTTGCGCGATGAAATATGCCTTTTTAGCATCATAATCCCTAGGGAAGCTTGATAGCCACGTTTACCACATTCAGCAACCAGCCTCACCCTACAGGAAAAGAACAATCCTTAGCCTGTTACGGCACAGGCGTCTTGCAAAAGCTGTCAGGATGGACTTAGGTCGGTCACACTCTAGCCGAGCTGGCCTATACTTACCCACTGCTAATATTTGTAAATTTTAGCTCGGCTTACCATTGTGGGTGGCCCTAAGCATTTTAGGTTAATAAATGGTGGAAAGGGCAACAAATGCACGCGGAGTTCCCGACCTCTCATGGCGGTTATCTTCACATGCACAATACCCGTGAGCTCGATGAATTGTTTGAAAAGAATGAAGTTAAACAATTATTAGAGGGATGGGTAAATAAATACCGTCTTAAAGATAAGGCTACCACAAAAACTCTTCAAGTACTTCGCCATCTCATGGATCGAGACGAACACGCTCATCTAATTAATCCCACCAAGACTCAATTAACAACCGAACAACGCTTTTATGCCTGGACAATTGTCCAGCTTATTCGCACGTGCAACCTGGAATGCGTTAAAAGGCTCCTCTTTTGATAATCAAGGTGCAACAATTGCCCGCGAAGATATTCATCGTGCGTATGCGCTAGCCTGTCACTATCAAAAAGGGTCAACTGGCGACAAATCGAACCGTCAAGCTGCTAAACCCGCTATACCTGCCAAATATATGCACCAGGATGTCACTTCAAGCCCAGCCACCGCTGGAGAGACTGCGTCGGAAGCCTTGTTGAAACTGCTAATGGACGCGAGGGCAGTAGACTGTAATATCTGAGAATGGACGTGTGGTTAACAGTATACTAAATCTGCATATAGGCGATATTGATCTTAGTGACAGCTATTCCAAACACGAAGATATGGCTGATCATGATGAAGTCATCCAAGGCAAAACCAGTAAGTCTCTGGCTATTAGTGAAGAAAGAATAGGAAAGTTGTTGGCGAAGAACACGGCCAAGCCACTTCTTCGAGGCAAAACGTCACCAGTTATACGCAGCTGCATCCTTGAAAACATCATATCCTTAGCCTCTGTTTCCAGCGAGGAATTAAAGGAAATAACAGGTAACATGAGCTCAGCGATGTTTGCAGCGAGTGCAGCACATGAAGATATGGCGGAAACATCGTCGGTTGGGGAAGGGGCAACACTTCTAATTAAGCAAATAGAAGAATCGACAGCCCAGAATCAAGACCTGCACCTCAGACGGCGATATATCACTGCAGCACAGGATCCTCAATTGGACCCTAAGAACCCCAAAGTCGGCGATCACCTCACGCTCCGCGCCTGGCAGGTTGAAAGAGTATCTTGGATGCTCCATCAAGAGGCATCTAACATCAAGTGTGGTATTTTAAACGACTCGTGCGGTTTTGGAAAGATTATCCAGGCCCTTTCTTTAGTTTACTTTTCCGCACTGCGACAAAACGAGAATCACCGTCCGACTATCATCATTGCCAATTTGTCTCGTCTCAACGTTTGGATTGTAGAGTTCAAAAAGCATTTCGATGGCCTACTGCAACTCTACATATTCCATGGCTCTGAGACTCGCAGCACTACAAATACGTTCAAAAAGACCCATACCATCGCGGACATTGACTCCGTCCTGGCACAACATCCTCGCACGGACCCGTCTTTATCCCGAGTTGTGGTTCTTACAACTTGGGATATGGACCATTTGACCATTTGACCATGGGACACAAAGGCCTGTACAAGTGGATGACTAATCCTGACAGTTCTTGGGAGAAGAGGTGCTTAGGTAACTAGAGTATTTTAATACTTTTATTATCATTGGCTAGTTATATGACAAGCTTAAAAGTCATGACTCCAATATAATATTGTCATCATCATCATCATCATTAATGAAGGTGTCCGACATCTTGACCAACATTAACTTTCACATTACTAGATTACTAGGTTCTTTGAGGCTCAAGATCTGTGCGCTTAGTTAACTAGCTAGGTAGTTAGTTAACAAGTTACCGCTGGTTACTCTATACGGAGAGAGCTATAATTGCATGGTTAACTGGTTATAGTAGAAATCATGGACCATACATGCTAATACGGTCTGGACTTAAAGCATGGCCACCAGGACTACTATAGCTACGCCAGATTGATTATCGGTGATCTATATATACCCAAAACATTCTTCTCGCCTTGTATAAGGAGAATGGTGATGTTGAAAAACTATCGAAGTGTGCGAGGCCGTTGGGTTAAGCAAGATGATGACTGGCTAACTGACATAGCATATCTGACACCCTTTTATATCGTTTACCTGGAGCGATAACTAGTTCTGGGGAAGTATGCCGTGTCATGTAGCATATGCCAAACTGTGGTCAATGACGACATAGCCGATGGCTTATGTATTCCACTGTTGAGCGGTTGCCAGAAAGGTGGCAACAGGACAGCAGGAGCAACACACCGTAGTCCATGACTTCACCTGTTCGAAGGATGTCGACGGTCAGCTTGTCCTGTCCTGTCCTATCCAGATTCTCGCTTAGCGTGTCTAGCTCCTCTAGCGAGGTATAAATATCTCCAGCATTTCCAATATCCTCCAAAGTCCTCTCTTTGTTTTTCTCTTTTCCTGGTCTGGTCGTCTTCACTTCACGGTAGTTCTCAGTCTACAGTCGTTCTCACAGTCTCACAGTAGACACTCGCGTCAGCTCTTACTTGAAACCCTCTCGTCTCTCACTTCTGCCTCCTTTTTGACGGTGCCCTCGGACTTTTACTTCACTGCACTCCTCTCTTATCTCATAATGTCGAGCGAGCATACCGAAAAAGAACACCTCCCCCAGGCCTACCATGCCATGCTCCCCGACAACCAGCGAACGACTTTGGAAGAGTCGAGGAAGCGAATGCGCTAGGCTTCCTCCGCGTCGTGTGTCTCTACCTCTTCAGATTTTCTGGCAGCCAAGATCGACGCGCTTGAATCTGAAGTCGACTATATTGAAGACTGTAAAACTGCCATCCATGATCTCTCACGTCTTAGACGCCTGCCACCACTTGTGGCGTTAGACAGTATCAAAGATCTAGCACTCGCGTCGAGGCCACTGAACAGGGAGATCCATGTTATCAAACGCCAGAGGAAACTCGTGCAAGAAGACATGGAGACTGCAATGCCTCATTATAAGGAGCTCGAGTCTGCATATGTCGATGCCATGGTGGCCCGGATAGCATCAGCATCTGGAAACCAGCCGAAGTCGAAATTCAAAGCAAATGCCTTCCGGCAAGCTGTTGAAACTTTTTACGGGACATCCAAAACTGAAGAAACGAACTTTATGCCACGCAAACTCGCATTCTGTCATGTCTTAGGGTGGCTCTCGTCGAAGGAAGTCCGAGCAGCTCATCTAGTCCCCAAGAGCCTTGAGGAGAGGTCGGTCGCCCACTTATTCGGGGTTGGGGCAGTTACTATAGATGACCCCAGAAATAGTGAGTTTATATTCGCCCTGTCGTCGCTAAATGGTATTTAACGTACGCTAGGTCTCATGCTTGAAAAGAACATCGAAACAGCAATGGACATGGGAAACGTAGTGGTTGTAGCAACGAAAGCACCATCAGCCGCAGACGAGATCGTCCAATGGAAGCTCGTTGTCACGGACCCAGCCCTCCTCAAGCACGTCGCTGCCGATGGAGCCAAGTGGAACGTAGGAAGACCCCCTACTCCTTACCTACCAAGCACTAAAGTATATACTGACTTGATGACACACATTAGGTTCTACATGGCAAGACATTGACGTTCCTTGGACACAACAGGCCTGCTAAAAGATACCTCTACTTCCGGTATGTCATGACCTACCTGATGCTGAAAGACCAGGGCAGGTTGGACTGGGTGCAAGAGGTTGAGACTGGGGGATGCATATGGGCAGCCCCTGGCAAGTATTTACATCGATCAATGCTTATAAACCTTGCTCTTCGTGTGTCTGACCACTACCTCCCCGAGGTGTTTAACAAATCTACGACCTTTGAGGACGATGACGCAAGTACTGAGATGGACGAAACTGAAGACACCTTGGCCATCAACCTCGCAAACAGCATGTCAATACCATCTCCTGATAGCAAAAAGAGGGATGACGCTGAAGATGAGGAAGATGAGGAAGACGAGGATGAGAAAGGTGAAGACCTCGAGGAGTAGCCATAATCCAACATGTCTCCTCATTTGATCGAGCTAGCCCTTGTGAATACGTCTAAAAGTGATTCAACTTGATACCTAAGCAAATACTATATTTGGAGCAAGGTGAGAATACATCTATTCAAGCCCCTTTGTAATATAGGCACCACTCTATAAAGGTCAAGTTCCGGTCGGCTCTTGAGAATCTCTATTAGTCTTCTTCTGCTTGTTACCAATGTGACGACCTTTTCTACTCTATTCTTCGCACATTTTAACTGATGGGACCGAGGACAGGGACAAGAATTTTACAAAGACCAACGCCGCCTGATGCTCGACCTACACTGCCCCTGGGTTTATTGCAATGGACGGCGAATGACCCAAGAAGCGAAACTGGCTGGACGGTATGCATTTTACCCTTGGACGACAGCAAGAATGTTTATTCGTTGTAAGGTTACTACCTTCGTCACTGCGTAGTAAGTCTACATAAGTCTGATGAAAATCAGTCGCCGACTTACTCCTAGGTCGTTATCCGCTGTAAATTTTGAAAAGCCGTCCACTGGTTAGATAATTGTACCACTGTCTGCCTACTTGATCGATACTCTGCGCTAGGAGCTGGTTTGTAAAGCAGATTCTACGCTACTTATTCCGATGGCAATGACACAGCAGGGAATAAATAGTACCACAAATGTAAATACTGGAATGCTCCAAGGCAGTTTGTCCCTGCTTGCTACATGGATGCCCTGCGGTATGCAGACAGACACATTCTCTTGTAGAGCGAGCGCACTTTAGACATTGTGATGGCGGAGCTGAAGGGGTTGGGGAGGACAAAAGGAGGGATAACTAGAAGGATGGAGCCGTTTGAGACGGGCCAGATGCAAATTAGATACATTTGTCGGTGTAACAGCTGTTAACAAATATACTCTGTTCCACAGTTGTTATCGGTGTTTGGCAATTAAAGGTTGTGTCTGTGTGCCTGATAAAAAAAAAAACTTTTCGGGTGGATCCCGTTCCGCTTCCGCCCCGTGTTCGTTCCAGAGCGCTGGGTAGCCTTGGCGCGCTAGATAACTCTAATAGGTTGCTGAACATGCTGCGAGTTATCCAACAAATATCATGGATGAAGTGTTGGTTTTGTGGTGCTACAAGCTAGCCAGCTAGCCTTGCATTGCGGGGGTTAACTAGTGAGTCACGTTGCATTCACCGAGTCGTCCAGCCGAACTACTAAGTCGTACAGCTGGTCCACATTTAAACAAGTAACGACATATCGAAGAATTCGAAGCAATAACTGTGCAGTTAGACAGAATCACAATTGGCATATCCCAGACTAACTATCAGGAAGGCTATCAGAACGAACACCCGGAGACAGATAGCCCGAGTTAATGAGTGGGGAGAAAGGACTGCTTACTAACTCCATTCCGAATAGCCGATAAGATATGTCATGTTCGAGGCAATACCCCTTTGCCAATGACCCTCTATAGCTCATCTCTTGAGCCCAAAACACAATTAGTATAGGAAAGAACATTGCTAACACAGAAATTGAATTGCTTTTAGGCCTAGAAGATACTCGCCTCACACCTGAACCACAGCGTTCCGCGCCGAGAAGAGCAAGATTGCGATTGAAGCCAAGATGACTGTCGAACACAAGCCCAATATGGAAATGGTAATTATTTATATTGACTCTTGGTACCACCACTCTCCTAGGAGTAATAAAAATATGTTATAAGAGATACCAGATTAGTCTGTAAACTAAATGGAAAGGCGAACACTACGCTAAAGTGGGTTAGCAAGTAGGTAGTTTTACTCTGCTTTACTAATGTTAATTCTTCATTCATTTAAATTATACTGTCAATGAACATTCTATACTTAATTACTAGTCTATATGTGTTTTTGGATGGGACATTAGAGAGGTTAAACTTACAGCTGGATCCCACGAAAGGGACAGCTGTTAGGGTTATCAATGGCGGCCTAGAAACAAGGTATTGATTTAGAGATTCGAAGTCATTAGAGGAGCTTATACGTCATCATGGCCCTAACTCCCACCAGTCGGGAGATCCATTTGAAGATCCCGATGGGTCATGATGTTAGTGATAACTATCCAATGCCAGACCAACCCCTGAGTTAACTTGTAACCAGAAAAGCTAGCTAAATGTTGCAACTATAGAAGGAATGTCTATTAAATAAAGGCATTTACTTCCTTCCTCAATAGTAATGAGTCATCGTACAAAGTGGGAGGAGCAAGCAGATCTCTTCTAGTCGATGGTAGTTGTAGCTATTGTCGGCCCATAAATAGTCATTCGTCTCATCACCCACTCTCGGCAGTCCTCGGTCCATAATCATATTCACTGCTATAACACAGCTTTTTGTTCGTTTTGTCGATATCTCGGATTGTCCCGCTGGCCCTGCTTGTTGGCAACGGTAGACACACACCTTGATAATAACGGTATTCCGACGTCATCATTCAATCCGGACGGTTCCGTTGAGCTGATCAAACAAGATGATTAGGTAAAAGAAGGAAGTACTTGAAGGTCCCATCGAACTTTAACAGTACCTTGAAGGGCCCATGAAACCCT
>NW_003345192.1:345722-358989 GCF_000150975.2 Nannizzia gypsea CBS 118893
GGGGGCAGTAAATAAATATGATATGCGCTTATAATAGAATATATAATGACGGGTAAATATATGTTTTTTTTTGGAGGATAGGAAATATAAAGGCGAGAACATAATAAAATAGCTAAGAAGCGACGAAAAGGAGGCGCGGCAAAGCACAATGCTACTTGATAAATGAGATATAATGAGATCGCTACGGAAATAGATTAGGCTCAATTGTGCGATCGTTCCTTTAAAACGGGCGAGATGAATAAAATAAAAAAGCTAAACGATGAAGGGCAGGAAGAGAAGGGGGGTCCGACAGCTGCTATAATTATCGCTAGATGGTCACGTAGCGCTCTGTAACCAGCTAAGCCGCTATAGAGTTCTAGATTTTATTATTTGGATGAAATTATGGCGTAGTTCGAGTTTGTTAATGTCTGCTATTCATAATCATTTCTCTGAGGCTGAACATAGCTGAGAAAGCTGACTACTTCTAAGTGCGCGTGAATTACTCCGTAATGCAAGGTTTTATCAACTGCTGAAAGAGAATATCTATAAATAACTTGTTAAGGGACCAGGTTTTCATGTGGCTGATTACTTGGTTAACCCGGGGGCTCCCGGCGCTCGCCGATCCTTGAATCCCCGTTGTTATAGCTTTCATACACAGGGTATGTCTTCTATCTCGTCAAACTGGAAGGAATGAGTTGGGTCTTCGCCACTTGCTACGAGTAAACGATATTTGAGCCGCCACTATGAAGAAAAATGTTTAGAGAGATGGCCCCTTGAGTAGGCGTCCGGCGTACATTAGAAAGGAATGCTTTCATGTAACCACTAAGGATCAGGTTGATTAAGGAGAATGGCTAGCCGAGGCAGGACAGCGAGTCACTTCGAATATGTTTGAAAAAGCAATAACTACTCATCTTATTTAGCCAAATTTTTAAATGAGTAACGAATCAGCCATTAATCATAACCATTAGACATAAAACATATCGCAAGAACAGGCAAGAAAACACAAGACTAAGAAATACAACAAATGGAAAACATGATACAATCTGAAAATGCAACAAAACCCATTAGAAAAAGGAGAACTGGTAGCTGAGTGGTGAAGCCTGGGATGCCAGCTGACAGGCGAAAGGAGGGTTGGGGAAGTAACTCGTCTTAAGACCGGCATTTCTTAATCTGTATAACGCCGAGAGATAGCCACGCCGTGATAACGTCAGTTGTTTGTTGAAGTAGGTAGGATTTCAATGGTATCCGTTGTATCCGTACGCTGTAAGTGCGTTTTGCTCTTGGGGTGGAATGCCGGGAGCGCTGTAGCCCCATTGATCTCTGCTAGGTGGGCCGCCGATATCACCGTCGCTCGGGGCAATTGAGCTCGGTGCAGTTGAGCTTGGTGACGTGGGATATGCCATCCACATGTCTTCAGCGGCATTGCTTGAGATTCCAGCATCTACGTGAGATAGCTGAGTGGCGTTTGTTTCGTACTGTAGCTCAAAGCTCGTACCATAGCACGGCACATCATACTCCGTCAGTGATATTTCCTCTTGTTTGAGGAACCCAATGTATGGACTGGTAACTGGGTCAGGTGTCGAGGCTGCTTTTTCAACAAAACCATAATCTGTTGCTGGTGACATGGTAGACCTGAAGTCGGCTTCGCCATAGAATGAACTCATAACATCATCGTCTGGCTCCTTTTTAATGTATGCGTCAGTCTCGCAATGGATTTTACGAGACTTTTTTGAGGCAGTACGACTATTAGGGGTTTTTGGCGTATTAATTGAGCCCGAATGGTAGTTTGGAGCGATGCCCATTGCGTTCTGGTTCTTTTTCCCGGCAGCTGCAAGACTTCTTTCATGACGGCGCATAAGAATTGAGTATCTAGGGTAAGGTTAGTGATTGTGTTATTTACGGTGAACTGAGGAATAATAATGCCAATTATGGGTACTTACTGGTTCTTTAGAGCATTTGGAGATCGCAAAGGGAGGTATTGGTTGCGGATATCCAGCCAACGACGACCATGTTGCTGTACGGCACGGAGTAGACGCTCATTCTGAAATATCGCCCATATTAGCAAGATACTCTGTATTACAGCCATTTAAGAGCTACCATACCTCTCCTGCTGTCCATTCAGAGCGATCAAGGGTAGGATCCAGGAAATGCTGCCACCGTTTTGCACATTCTAAAGTCCAGTTAGAGCCTGAATTTTTCCTTATACAAATAAACATTGTAAAACATACGATCTGCAGTGCGTTGGGGGACATGTTGGGCAACACGCATCCATCTATTTCTACCTGTTAGTTCTGAGCGAATAGACATAGCTACCTTCAGATAAGTTACAATACTTACGACTTGCCCTCGATTCGTACGGCATCTCTTAGGTATGAGTCTTCTTCAGGCGACCAAGCACCCTTTCGTAGACCACCACTGAGAACATTGAACCATCGTTTTCGGCAGTCTTTATTCGTTCGGCCGGGGAGAACAGCAGCAATCTTTTGCCAGTCGGTGGGTGCGCCAGGCAGGTCGTCTAGTAAGGAAAAAAACTATATTAGGCACAGAGAATCGAGAAAGGGGTAGATTGTGGGAAGGGCACGTCAAGTACAGGTCTGTTGCTCATATAGTTTCTGGATGAGAATTGAGTCCTCGTCCTGAGTCCATCGGTTAATTCGACGAACAGCCTCCATTGTTAGAAAGGAACAAGAGGACAAGATAGTGTGACTGGCGTGTTTGCGGTAAACTTTGACGAGTAGAAGGTTGGTCGATCGGAAGAATTGAAATCCACCGAAACTCTCTGGGCTTTATGCTTTATATATTTTGCGAGAATACTCGAGATCGTGGAAGTCAATCGTTGTCCAAAACTCCCTTCGAATTTCATAATTAGCTGCACCATCCCCAGCTGCAGATCTGCAGGGTGTTTCTGCTTATCAAGGGGGGCCTATTATCCTCCCCTTGCTAGACAGGCAGAAGCCCCATTCCACAGAGGTAGCATTGCATGACACATAATTGAGGGCCCCATTATGCGATAAATGTGGCAGCGTATGCAAATCAACGTTACCCCGGCGTCTCTTCGGACTTAGCATCTTAGTTGAAAAAGTATGTCGATAACTACGCCTTAGCCTCTATGAGAGAAGCGAGCATCTCAGAGTGCACTGGGTTCGACAGACAGGCTTCATGTCAAGTGTGGCAGCTGTGGATCCCACTGGGACGGCGCGGTTGTATAGTTATAGCATGCCAAATGCATATAGCGGCAGGGGTCAATTAGGTGAAGGTTGTCGCACAGCCCATAGCCTGGGGATAGACCAAGCATTTGTAGGCCCCCGGTGGGCTGGAAAGTTACCGATGTAACGGTCGTGCCAGTCTCTAACCATGGGCAGCCGCAGGTGAGAAACCCTTTTTCTGTTTTGAAGAACCATATGGCTCATTTTTTTTTTTTTTTCGTAGCAGTTTCGTTGCTCATTTCGTGGCACATTCAATCAAATGATACTCACGAATAAGTAATCAGAGCAGTCGGACACGAGAACAAGGACGCCAACACTTCAACTAAATGCAGAGAGAGCAGCTCTCGACCGAAGGCTTCTGCTTCCTGTGCATTGAGTATCCAATCGGCATGTCCTATGGCTTTCCCCAATGCTGAGAAACGATAGGCTCATGCTGTCGAGACCCCCCGAACCAGTAGCTCGAAGGCACAGGCATAGTTTGTGCCTTAGCACATGGTAGCGTGTGATGGGCTCAGCTTCCTCAGTCCCCCGGCCAGTCTAATTTTCGTCTGCCGTCTCTGGTGACCGGGTAGTTAGCTATGTGGTGTTGTTGCTCATAATTATCCCTGGCTGGCTTATTCTTGGTACCTAAAATATTCCTGGCGCCAAGGACTTTGCGCAATTCGTAACTGCGCTTAATATAGGGGGCTAATTCCAGGTTAACCCCCTGGGCTTAACCCCGATAAACCTATCACCATGCATGACATGGTGATGTGATTGCTATAAATAAGTATCCACACACAAAATGCAACCCGGATGCGTACGGAGTAGGTGAGTGAATAATGACAGACAGTGAGGGAAAAAATCGAGAGAGTTGTGCCGAAGAGACTCTGACTATCCCCTGTATTGCTTCAACGCCTCGAACCGATATTCCGGACAAGCCGCATGTCGAATGTCAATCATGTATGCAGGTTAGTCACAGGGTGTCGCAAGCCTGACAATTGACAAATTGCTGGGCAATTCGAACAGGCTGCAGCCGGCAGCGAGAAGAAACACGTTCACTGGCCAGGGAAGAATGTGCGAGTTTGACATAGTCTTGCTTGCTGCTGTGTGGCCATCCAGTCATTTGTTTCGCTGTCACACAACGCAATCCCGACGCCCAGGGTGCCCGTCTTCCTGGCACGGCCTGGATGCACGGTTGGGCAAGAGTGCATGGATCGGAACGGTTGAGAAGGAAAAGTTTTCCTCCCCCTGAGTTTACCAACTACGCTGCAGCAAGCAGCAGCAGTCGTAGTGCTTCCAGCTAGTTGGCTGTTACCCTATAGTTGCCGCGTACTGGAGGGCAAGGAGTTATCGCTGTCCCGCCGCACAAGCGCACGAACAGCGCCGTTAAGGACCCAGAAACGGGAGTTGAAGTGATTTCCAATTCCGGTCCAGGGTCCCTCAAGCGACTTTTCCAGGGCATCCCTCGCCATGCCCCCTCTCCTCTGGCAGCGCAGGGGGGGGGGAGGAAAGACCCCACGTATATTCCTGCTAACGAGCCATCGAATGAGCAGCGTGATATGCAGCAGTCAGGAGCAGAGACTTTGGGCCCACGAATAGCTGCTCGAGCTATGCATCGCACCCCAGCAAAGCGCGGGCCTGCTAACCATAACTATTCTATGCAGCCGGCATGGCGTGGATTTCCTTCCCCCTCGAGCTATTAATGCAGCCTGCAGACAAATAGGAGCAAGAAAATGCAGCTGATACGAATCCATTCCTGCTGCCTCCAGTCTCTGCCGCCCTCAACCGAGGGCCTCGATCCATGGAAGACCTGCTCCCTTCGGCCTGTGATAGCGCTGTCTGCCGGCGATGAGGCTGAGTGGCAAGGTTGAAGGCCTCAGGAATAGCAGCAGCAGCAGGGCCCATTGCAACAGGCAGCGGCACATACACAGCCCGAGGGGGCCGTCTGCCTGGGCCGTGTGCGAGGATGAAACATGCCATGGCCGTGCCAGGCTGTTAGTCAACGTAAACCCCGAGCATGCAGAGGCAGCATCAGACATGCCATGTCGAGATACGCGACAGACGAAGACGCTGAGTTACTGTGAAGCAGCAGTAAAAGACGAGATGAAGTTGAAAGAGTCGAAGCTGTTTGAGTTTTGCGTTTGTCGCAGGAAACTTTTTTTTTTGCGCGTGTGGACGGAAAGTCTATACGCGCGGATGTTTATTGTTACATCAAAAGCATAAGAAGATCTGAAATGAAGACAGTAACTTGACGAAGGAGTCTACAGAGCACAGGAGAGCGGGTGGTCTGGTCCGATAATACGAATAAGTCTATAACATACTATGACTACCACGGTCGCCGGAGAAGGCAAATAGGCACGAATAACACAGCGGCCTCTGGATGAAACACCAGCTCATCACGATAAACATCTTCCAAGGCTGAGACAAAAGAACAAAAACAAAAAAAGGAGATAAGCGCGGGCGTGACTCAGAATCGCACATGACTTGCCCTGTCAAAGGACGTAGGATCGGATTAGTAGGGCGGTTACTCATGATAGCTGGTTAAGTACGTAACTAGTTTCATGAGCAACTCGATAGCAAAACGGAGGGTCAAGAAGTAATAACGACGGGGATCCTGGGCTCATGTAAGCAGCTCCAACGGTGTTTGATTTATTTGTTGCTCTGGGGAGGCAGCTTTTGGCCCCCGGGTACAAAACGCTGAAACATGTCCTTGGGGTCATACTGGCGCTGGACTCGCCAGAGTCGATCCACATTCTCCGGGCCATAGCTTGCGATGGCAGCTTGGTTGTAGCCACAGTACGTGAGCATGCTGGGCAGAGATAGTCTAATATTAGTAACCTTCTCCACGTATCATGCATAACATAATAGCTGTCAGGGACAGGCCCGGGGTAGGCAGGGTAGGAAGGGGCGGAAGGCTGGAGAGAGGCTATAGTTATAGGGCCAAACATACATATAGGGATACAAAACTCCCCTTTCCCTAGCTAGGTCAATCATTGACTGAACGAACTTGTCATGCTCTGGTAGGATATGCTCTTTATACTGCGGGTCTTCAAAAGTTATCCCGAAAAAGAGGACTAAGCAGACTCCAGTTAGAGGATTCATTATTCATGCTAAGTGGGTTACGTCTCTCCATGGCTGGTCACTTACCGCCTAACGTGCTATTTCCAGCATTTTCCAGCCCGAGTGGATTGCCTCCCTTGAGCAGACCTTGGTCAACTTGCCGTGGGGTGATGGGCATGTTCAGATGGGCCCCAAGGAAGCCAGGAACGTCTTGAAAGTTCTGAAGCCACTCCCGAAACTTGTAAAGCACATCTTTGTAAAACTTTTTATCTGCATAGACAGTGAATACTCGCTGCTCTTGTCTAAATGGCACTCATGTTTAGCACTCCAGTTTGACTATATTATCAAGTATGCTTGACCTACATCAGCCCATCACCAAAATCCTCATTTAAATATATGGACAAGTTTTCATAAGTCCGAGGAGCAAGAGATGTAGAGATATGGGGAACATCCAACCACGGCTTCAGTATCGGGGGAAGCTCATCCACATTGTCGTTGTAAACCAAAGGGGTAAGGTTGTAAGTATCGTTCGTGGAGCCGTTATACACCCACTGAGGCATCGCATGGGTAAGAAGGCCCTCCACGGCCTGGCGGGTATGGTAATCATATATCAAATCATCTACCTTATCCAGAGATGATTCGGGATAATGAATAAGGCCGCCATATACACGCCCAGGGATGGCAACCGTGTTGAAATCAAAGTGAGTAACGACGCCAAAATTGTTGTTACCACCCTTGAGGGCCCAGAAGAGGTCCCTATTCTCCTTTCGATTAGAATTAACTACTTCCCCACTAGCGAGTACGACTTCGTAGTTGCGGATGTTATCCACAGCAAGACCGTCGCGGTTGGAAAAATAGGAAATGCCGGCTCCCACGGCTAATCCAAGGCCAATTTCACCGTACCGACCGATCACTGCTGATAGATTATGGGGGTCGAGAGTAGCATATATTTCTTTTAGCAACACACCTGCTCCAACATGGATGTATCCTTTGTCTGGGTATAAATCTGTCGTCTTCATTCGGGACATGACCATCATCACGCCATCATCAATACTGGCGGCTCCAGGTATGTTCGAGTGGCCACCGCCTTTGATAGAGAACTTGCATTCATTCTGGGCAAAGAGCCGGACTGCCCGAGAGACGTCTTCGGTAGAATCAGGGGTGAATATGCATGTAGGATCAAGGACAGCGGTTGCAGCTATTTAAATGGTAAGACGAGGCGTTCACCAACAACAGCAGTAGCAACGGAAACTTGGAAAAGCACTAACACCAAAAATTATACTTCTCTGAGCTCCAGGCTTGGGTATTTTTGTCATACACACAGTCTGGGAACGCCTCAGAAAGCAAAGAACACTAGTGAGAGGGGGAGGCCATCATCAGCATCACGAATCAGTCCGCAACCACAAAACAGACATACACATGACGGCGAGGACTGCGTCTTTTCAGCGTTTGAGAGGGATACAAGGAGTCCAAGGAATGCTGCTAGAGCTAGAGACGCCATATTGTCCACGAATTGGACATTAATCTATCTCACTGTACGCTCTGCAGACCAGATCCAAAAGCTTTGACACTCGATTATGGGACCTAGTTTATATAGATCAACCTCTTCTTCGACGTGTAACTGCTGCAGAAGCTTATATCTGATAGTCGATCTGTCTATGCTGGCCTTGTGGAACTGAGGAGGAGGGATCTGATAGCTTGGTCGCCCAGTGAGCTGCGCAGAGGGTATCACAGGCTTCTCCCACTCCGCCAGCTTGGGCCTATAAATGGATATCGTACGAGTAGAAGAGCAAAAGAATAACAGAATATTTGTCTGCCTGTAAGACAAATAAACCACCTTCTTCTTTCTGGTTCTTGTCATAGAATAACAGCAAAGCCATCATAAGTCAGCAATCAAACAAGGCCGCTGGGAAGCAGCGACAGCGTCTCCGGTAGCAGCGATGAAGACGCCGCGGCGCAGTGGCCCAAAATGCTGCCATTAGCCGCATGTTCAGGATAGCAAGTGACAATTTTCTTTATTGTCTTCTTCCTTTATATTCGATGATAATTGAATAATCGAACAAGAATTTTTTTTGGTTATTGAGAATTAATTGAAAATTGGTAGATTTCCTTTTCTGGAAACGCCGGCTCGGCCCGAAGAGATTAGTCAGCACGGCTTTTCGGCGATAGAAGAAGCAAAATACGAAGAAAGAAAAGAAGAAAGACAAGAAGACAAGAAGCAGATAAGAAGACAAGATGGTAATAGGACAAGCTGCGGTTATAGAGACAGTGGATGGCAGTTGGGTGTGTGGTAGCGCTGGCTATGACGGAGACATGTAAGTGTTTGGCCTACGGTACTCGGCTTTTGCTAATATCAGACAGCAGTCAGGAATAACCGGGGCCTCCAAGAAGACACGAGAAATCATTCGGAATGAACATTGCCGATTATGGCTAGGCTACTCGACATCATCGCAGTTGGTACAAGAGACAACCGCCTCCCAGTCGTCCAGGGCCTGCTTGTTGCTCCTCAAGCTCTCGTTGATGTAGCGGACGGCATCCTTGCCCAACGGCAATCTCACCGGCAGCTCCCGTCCCTCGCATACCCCCGACTTGGTTAAGGCCTGGACAATGACAGCTGCACCCTTGACGGGATCACCGGGTTGTTTTTTGTTGTACGCGTCCAGCTGGCGTTTTGTGTGGTCCGTGGTCGACGACAGCTCCGGGATCCTGTTGTGCGCAACGGTCCTGTTCCCGCTTGTGAGAAATTGCGTGCGGAAGTACCCCGGCTCGATAGAGGTGACGTCGATGCCAAAGGGCGCGAGCTCGACCCTGAGGGACTCGGTGTACATGGCGATTGCAGCCTTTGTGGCGCAGTACACGCCTGCGGACGGGGTACCGTTCCAGCCGGCGATGGAGCCCAGGTTAGCGATGGTGCCGCTGCCCTGGGCTCGCATGTACGGAGCCACAGCTCTGATGAGTGTCATCTGGCTGAAGACATTTGTGGCAAAGCACTTCTGCACCTCGTCCGTGCTGCAGTGATGTCAGTACCAAGGCCATGGACCAGTGCGCATATGCGCTGCGAGGATCCGGCTGGGCGTCAGCACGTACCTGCATTCCTCGATGGCGCCCTCCAGGATATAGCCTGCATTATTGACCAAGATATCGATGCGTCCCAGGGTCTTGACGACATCTGCGATGGTCTCTTTCACCTGCTCGTCGCTGTCCAGCACATCGAGCCTTTTGTTGACGATCTTGAGGCCGAGTTTCTCGAGATCTTCGATCCTGGACACGTCGCGTGCCGTGGCTACAACGGTGTCTCCCCGTCTGGCTGCTGCGAGGGCGATCTCTCTGCCGAAGCCGCTCGAGCACCCAGTAATCAGCCACACCTTAGACATTTTCAGCCAGACCTAACGATAACACAATTACTGTAGCTGTTGTTACGGTTATTGTTCTCTCTTCTGCTTCTACGCTATCTACCTCGCTGTCTTCGTCTTTAATATTTCTTCAACTTCGCTCTCCAGCGTCTTTCTACATCTCCTCCAAAGTCCGATATAACTCCGCTGGCCAATCAGGTGAGATTATTTAGATTAATCAGCATCCGGATATAAGAAATGCAGGAGAAAAAGGGGATAAAAGGAGATAAACAGGAGATAAAATGGAGATAAAGAGAAGATGGAAGGGATAGAAGGGATAGAAGAGGTAGAAGAAGCTGGAAAAGTGAAGGACAGAGGGTAGATGGAATTTGGATAGGAAATAGGTAGGTGAATGGTACGGTAGATACGCCCTATGTACACACTAATAGCAGCAAATAGATACAATATAGATGCTGGTATACTATAAGATCTACGACTACGATCACGCAATCCAAAACCAGATACGCTCTACAGCTCAGTCAGCCATTACATAAACCTTAGACGTGTCTTGATAAGACAGGATAGAGAATGCCCATGAGACACGCAGAGTAGACACTTACGTAGAAAGTTCTTAGCAACAGGCTTGACCCATGTGCTCTCGAGCCTATCAGCATGCTCCTTTCCGGAGAAAAAGTCCATTTCATGCAGCGGGACGAGCCGGGTGCGGTATATAAACTTGTAGCTGAGAAACAGGGTAGCGAAGATAGGTATGTTAATGTAAGGGGGGATGAAGGTCTTTGCACTGAATTTACCAGGGAAAAAGGCGTCAAAGCCGTTGAAAAAGGCCACGACAGAGCAGAAGGTGACTGCAAACCAGGCGAGGTAGGGTTGGAAGGGGGATCTATAGGGTAGAGCGGAGCGTGGGATACCCTGGCTAGCCATACCGTGGTAGAAGCGGATGTAGGTGATTGATATCGAGGCCCAGACGAGCAGGGTGCTGACGGAGGAGATGTTGCTTATCCAGAAGAAGACCTCGCTGGCACTGGAGGAGATGTTGAGATAGACAAGCAGGCTGAGGGCGGTGGTCACGCCGACACATGCGTAGGGGACGCCCAGGCGCTCAAAGCGGAGGAATGCGGGAGCTTTGCCGTCCAGGGCAGTGGCATAGAGCACGCGGGTGGCTGCGTAGAAGAAAGTGTTCCCTGCAGAGAAGGCAGACGAAAGCACGACAGCGTTGATGATGTGTGGGAGGACGGGGATGCCGCCGTTTGCAATTGCAATGACAAAGGGGCTCGCACCGACCCCCGGGGCACCAGTGCGGAGCGCGTTGAGCAGCCTGCGGTCCTCGGACGAGACGCACATGCCCACGAGGAAGATGGCGAGCACGTAGAAGAGGAGAATGCGCCAGAACACGCGGCGGACGGCCTTGGGGATGTTGTAGCGCGGGTTCTGGGTCTCTCCGGCAGCGATGACGACCATCTCGCTGCCGCCATAGCTGAAGGTGGCTTGGATGAAGACCTTCCAGAAGGCAAGGAACCGGCCCAGGGAGCCCGGCCTGAGGTAGGTGGCCATGGGGCCCGGGCTAACCCAGTATCGAAAGCCTATGCGGTCATGGGTAGGCGAGCCCCCCAGCATGATGACAAACATGAGGACGATCAGGCCGAGGATGGCAGTGAGCTTGATGGCGCCAAAGATAAACTCGGTCTCGCCATAGTAGCTGACGGGCAAACAGTTGAGCAGGACGAGCAGCAGTAGGAAGATGGTGATCCACGCCCATTTGGGGACGGGGTTTGGCCAGTAGTCGATGACCAGGACGCTGGCGCTGATCTCGATAGGCACCCCGATGGCGAGCTGGTACCAGTAGTTCCAGCCCAAGGTGAAGCCCAACGCAGGGTCGACATATCGAGCTGCATAGACCGGGACCGCACCCGGCAGCGGCAGCCAGGTGGCCATCTCCCCCAGGCTGGTAATGACAGCGTACAGGTTGGCGCCCGTGATGAGATACGCGAGAAAGGCAGAGAGGGGGCCCGCCAGCGAGAGCACCTGCCCGCTGCCCACGAACAGGCCCGTCCCTATAGCGCCGGACAGGGCCAGGAACTGGATGTGGCGGGCCTTGAGTCGACGCTGCAGGCTGCCGACGTTCCTCTGCTCGAGCCCGCGCTTAGTCGCCTCGACGCCATCGTCTCCTGCCTCTGCATCTGCTCCTTCTGCTCCTTCAGCTGCTTCTGCTTGCACCTTTTCGGCATATTTGGTGCCGTATGCATCAGCTGGCCTGATATCATCCATGGCTAGCTGGATATCCGTAGATTGCTGTCGCGTCCAGAGAACAAACAAGAACCCGCAAGGTTGACTCGATCACATCATCGCCAGGATGTGACGGCTAAGCGGCCAGCTGGCGCGAGTTGCTGCTTGTCGATGTGTTGTATATAGTCTTCCGGAGACTGTCCAGCTTCTCCTCCTCCTCTTCCTCCTCCTCCAGGGGCCCCCGTCGTGTGATGTATGCGGTGGCCAGCAAACCAAACCAGGGCCTACAGGGGGGCCGCAAAACCTGGGGGAAGCCGCTGCCCATTGGCCAGCAAGCCCGTCCCGGCGGCGATCCTGGTTACATCGTCATCGCCAGCAGCAAAGCACCCGCAGCGGTAACTCAGTCGTAGAGCCCGTTATGTAACGCTGCAGCATCTTTTTATATCTGCTGTCCGGGGGGCGAGATATGCTGTGCTATGCTCCGGCAGTAGCGGTCGTACCTAAATAACGTTAGCTGCCACGCAAAAACACAAGCAAAAACCGCGGGCGGGATAACAAAAACTTCCGTACGGTCGACACAGCGCCGCCATCGCATCTTCTCGCGAGCCTGCAAGCACAGCAGAAACCACCGCCGGCAGCTCTCATAAGCATTATCCAAGCACATCATCCTCCTGACCCCCTGTCCAGACAGGCTTTCTAGTTTCCCCCGTCGTTCGCGTCGTCTCCAGCAACAGCATGGCCAGACATCTGTCGAAGGAGTCCCGCGCCGACATCCTCAGGCTGCGCGCGCAGGGCCTGACGTACAAAGAAATCGCCGAGCGCAAGGGCATCACGCACCGCCAGGTCCAGTGGACGTGCGAGTCTGGCGATCCGACGCCCAAGCGACGCAGCGGACGGCCGTCGCAGCTGTCGCGGGCGCAGGTCAACCGGCTGATCGAGTATGTGTGCGCGTCGCCCGAGAACCGCCAGCGCTCGTATCTTGAGCTCGCGACCGTGCTGCAGCTGGGCGTCGGCCAGTTCGCCGTTCGCAATGCGCTGTACAACGCAGGTTTTCGTCGTCGAGCGGCCAGGGAGGGTCGGCGCGAGCTTCACCGTGTTGATAGCGATGCTGGTATTGGTGTTGGTGCTGGTGTTGACGTTGGTGGTGATGTTGTGATATCAAATACCGAGATGTCAACTACAACCGCAACAACAGCTACAATTACAACTACGACAGAGACAGCGACTACGCAGGTAGAGACAGCTGCAAGGGCTGAACCAGAGTTTATTAATGGCCCTTAACACCATTGACTTGTTTTCTTTATTCATGAAATCAAGCTCAAAAGCAACCTACGTCAATTTTTAGATAGTTAGACTCAGATGAATTACCTGGGAAAGGTGTTAGGTGTTATTATGCATACCTTCACCTCGGTGCAGAAGGTACCCCCGTGCAAGCCTATCATTTTCATTGAGAGTTTCGATAGT
>NW_003345192.1:359736-360934 GCF_000150975.2 Nannizzia gypsea CBS 118893
CCTGCATTTCACGTGAAGTGTATAGGCAGGGATGTCTCTGCTATCGTTTGGGTTATATCAGCACCTTGTTTTGATATTAACCCATTACTACTGTTAATCTCTACCAGCAGACAGGGGATCTCCCTCTTCCCTTTGCGGAGCACTCCCAGTTTACACTCTCCCTCCGGCCTTCTCACTGGACAGGAGGGCTAAATGAACATGTCCAACACTCTCCTCCGTCGATGATTGACAAGGGATTTAGAACGCCGGGCAGAGAGCGTAGCTCGCCTCTTCCCGGCCAACCAGCTCACAATTACGTACCAGAATCGCGGGAAGTTTGAATTTTTCTCTCTCTCTTCCCCAGTCTACTTTCGAAGATTTCCTATCCTGTCCACTGCCCCGTGGGGTTCAATGGCCGTGTGATGAGGAGAAGGAGGAATGAGGAATCAGGATGCTTGACCTAGCCCTCCGCGATTTGTCATAGCCAGACCAGTTCATCTACGGCCCGGCGACGATGGGGACGCTGCGGACGAGAGCAGCTAGTTGGAGAAACGGATATATAAACGGGCTGTTGAGACGGCTGGAGATGGAGTCTCCCATTGTCGATCTGTCTGTCTACCAAGCTGTATCTGCCTATTGTATGCAACATCAACATCAGCAACTTCAATAACTTCAACATCACCATTTTCCACATCACCAACTCTTAGCTATTGTATCACTGTCATGGGTAGCATCGAGCCTCCACGTTCTCGCTATGAGCGAACCCCCTTTGGACATGAAATGCTCAAGCACTTCTCCATTGACCCAACATACACCGAGCTCAACAATGGTACTGTCCCGTAGCCAGTTAATCAAGAAAGAAGACAAAAAAAACCAAAGATGTATGAATGTATAGGACTAACATTGGATAGGCTCCTTTGGCACCGTGCCCACAGCCATCCTGAACAAGGCCCACGAGCTGCGTAGACGCTGCGAGGGCCGACCCTGCTCGTTCTCCAGATACGAGTTCCCAGCATGGCTGGACAAGTCGCGCGAGGCCGTGGCTGACCTGCTCAACGGTGACCCAGACAACATCGTGCTGGTGGCCAACGGCTCCACGGCCTCCAACACCATCATGCGCAACTTTGCCTGGAACGAAGACGGCTTGGACGAGATCATCCAGGTCAGCATCATTTTTGCGCCCCTGGGAAAGATGACTGGCTATGTCGGTGAGCTGAGC
>NW_003345192.1:361260-363130 GCF_000150975.2 Nannizzia gypsea CBS 118893
GTTTCATCCCCACCGCAGACATCCAACAGGCAGAGTCGACCCCAAGCTAGCTCAAGCTCTGGCCAGCGGCAAGACTCCCTTCGTGTACACTTTGAATTCGTCGCTCCCATGGACACTTCGGCTACCTCTGCATTCCCGAGTCGATCCGCTGGCGCCAGGAGGTATGCGGCGGCGAAAAGGCCATCCAGACTTACTGTGTCAACTTGGCCCGATCAGCAGGCTCCCTCATGGCCGACATTCTGGGCACAAAAGTGCTGGATAACAAGTCCCAGACTGTGTCGGCCTGCTGCATGACAAACGTCCTCTTGCCCCTGAAGCTGGATGCCGGTAACAACACTGAGAACCCGCTCCCGGAGGGCTGGTATGCCGTCAGGAGCAAGCCGGGCGTGCAGTTCAGAGTCAGTGACTGGATCATGCGCAAGATGGCCACTGAGTACGAGACTCTCATGCCCGTCTTCTTCTTCCAGGGCTCCTGGTGGGCTCGGGGGAGTGCTCAGGTCTACCTCGAGCTTAACGACTTCGATTGGGCCGGCAGGATGCTCAAAGACCTCTGCGAGCGAGTTGGCGACGGCGAATATCTCCTATAATCTCACCTTTCTTTTCTTCGATCTCTTTTCTCTTTCTGTCTCCATTTTCCCTTTATCTTTTATTCCCTTGCTCATTTGATCATGACGTCCATTCCAGCAGTGCTGAAGCTTTCCTTCTGCTCCTATTTTTTTCTCCTGTACATATTTCCCCCCTGACGACTCTCCTATGTATTTAGTTTAATGAATAAAAGGTCTCATAGTTCATCTTATCGAAAGAAAAAGGCCAGGTATTTATCTAGGGAATAAGATGCTAGATATATACCCCCTATCAATGTACCGCGCTCTGCAGCCGAAGCTCTCTTCGTTATCTCGGACCCATCCCGCCCAGCCGCAGCTCCTCCCAGCACGCTGCCAGGCGCGGCAAAGATGTCGTAATTATAGCATGCCAATGAGATATCACGTAGCAGTCAAGCATCAGCCAAGCTCCTGGCAAGCTGCCGTCAGCACTCAAAATCTCGGAGGTGCTCGACCAACCTCGTATCTTTCGGTAAAGCGATTCTTCGGCAAACATCCAGTTCTCGCAGCTCTTCCAAGTCTTTGCTATAGCCTGTAACCGATATGGACCGAGTGGAGAGGAATTCTGGCCAATCCTTGCGCCGTGATATGCATTAGTTAGCAGCTGCGAGATCCGGGGTACGCGGGGGAGACCCATATATCCCACGGCCAATATACATATATAAACATACATGGAGACGCGGAGCCCGTCCATCCCCAGATAAACACTCTACAACTATCTATATCCACATCCATCTTCATCAAGATGGGTTTCGTGGCCAAAATGGAGAGTCTTCTACGGCTCAACCCGGCCTCACACCCAGAATTTCGTCATGGGATGTAAGTGAGCCCCTGACCCCTGACCGACCCCCCATTGCAAAACAACAATCACAACAACGCATACCATGCACGGAGTATACGTGTTAGATATATGTTAGAAAACGCCAACAAACAACTGACTGCTCAAGGGTCCTCTTCTGTGCCCCCGGCATCTACGTGGGCCGTCATAGGCCTGGGAGCCGGCGAGCAAGCCGAGCTCTGCGCAGGTCGCTTTCGCTGTCAAATGTCATTCTGTACGGCCTCTTCACGCTGTGCGGCTGGGTTCGGCGGCACGCTGCTCAACATCCTCAAACCCAGAAGAGCGTCATGATAGGCTCGATAGGGTACCCGCTGTACGTTGCCGGCCTCTGGTATTACGACCGGACAGGCCACAGCTGGTTCCCCTTGCTTGCCAGCACATCCTGGGCTCCTGTGCGGCCCCCTGTGACGGCTGCGGCCTTCATCAGTTT
>NW_003345192.1:363286-435773 GCF_000150975.2 Nannizzia gypsea CBS 118893
GGTAACCCCCCCCAGTTCCGATGAGTAGGTAGATTCATGCTTAATGGCGTTTCTAGTTCATCAGTAATCCAGTGGATGCTGCGGTCGACTGGCCGCGACTGTGGGCGCCATCATCGCCTTTGCTGCCAACTTCCCCCAGCAAAAAGCCCGTCGGCGTCTCGAGTGCTGTTTACGGGGACGTTTACGGCCATCCACTGTCTGCCCGTTTTTCCCTGGCGTTCTTCCTTCCCTGGTCGATCGCAGAAAGGTCGTCCGCGCGGATGGGAACCCCATTATCGCCGTCTTCAAACCCCCCAAGCTGTCTGTTGAGCTCAAAGGCCATGGCCAGGGCCTTCTTTGACCCCCGGATGTTCATCCTCTTCCCTGCCATCCTGGGCTGCGAGATGGGCCTCGCCTTGGTCAGCAGTATCAACGGTATGTGATGCCGTTACATGCTCCTCTAGATACATACCTAGGTAGTTATTGTAGTGCTGTGCTAACTTCTGGCTTAGCATTCTACTTCAACCTGAGGACCCGGTCAATAAACAACCTAGCATTCCACTCAATCCAGGTCTTCATGCCCTGGATCATGGTCTGTATCCTAGATAACCGACAGGTCAAGAACCGTAAGACCAGAGGCTTCATTGGTGTGGCCGTCATCGGCGCTGTATCTGTCGGTGCCAGCGCTGGTCTATACGCCTGGCTTGATATCAACAACATCGCCAGCCTTAAGAAGCCCCAGGCAAAGGACTGGACTGACCCAGAGTTCGGCGGCATGTTTGCTCTCTTCCTGCTCTTCGGTGCTATCTATGCTGCCTACCAGATGACCATCGAGTGGGTTGTCAGCGCCCTTACCAATGATCCGTCGAAGCTAGCCCAGTTTGGAGGCGTCTTTAAGGGGACTCTCAGTTTGGGAATCTGTCTCTCCTTCGTCATGGCTGCTCAGAATGTGCCTTTTGTGGGCCAGCTGTCTCTTCAATTCTCGTGAGTCGGTCCCTGTTAGTTACTTGTTTGAGTAGTTTGTTGGTGTTGATATTGGCCATAATACTAACGGCGGCAGACTCTATGTGATCGGGGTTATCGGTATGGTCTACGTCTTGATCGTCTACGTCAAGGAGACCAACTACTTTACTGAAGAGAATGTTATTGCGCCATTGAGTGTTGAAGAGCAGGCCAGGGTGGCCGGCCTGGTCACCGAAGAGCAAATCCAGTCTGAGGCCACGAAGAATAAGGTCGCTGGTATGAACGCACAAGTCCGTAAGCAGGACGTTGAAGTCGTTGAAAATGCCTAGATTCATCGTTACATCCTCCCATATATATACGCATATATATCATTTAGCAGACGGGCATATATACGGTCGTTGGTGCTGGTCGCCGTGTAGACAAAAAGCATATATGCTTGATTGATGACTTGGGTGCGAATATCCAGTATAACATGAGTATGTTAGTTATATGCGGTTATCATATCCATCACAGTCATAACCCCATAAAAAGCCGGTGGCTGATGACTGTCTTATCCCATAACCAAATCGCCGTCACTGTCCATGCTATTGCTGGCCTTGTCCGTCACAGGAGTCTGGTCTTCCATATCCGAGCCTACATTCTCTGCCTTGACCTCAAGATCTCCAACGGCATTCATAGTTGCGTCTTCATCGCCTGGTTTTTCCACAGGTGTGTCATTGTCCCGTTGGGCATCAGATGCCTTCTCTTCCCCTCTCGGTTCACCTGTATCATCCTCCTCCTCCTCCTCTTCCCATATCCTCACAGTCTGATCCAAGCCGCAGCTAGCCATAAGTCTCTTCTGATCCATTGTGGACGGCGAGAAAGCATCTACCCCAAGAACAACGTCAGAATGGCCTGCCAGGTCCAGCAAGGTCTTCTTGCTTATCACATCCCAGCACAGTATCCTGCCGTCCTCACTCCCGCTCGCTGCATAAGCATACTCCTTTTCGATATTCATCTGCTGCTCTCTTGGCCTTTTTAGAGAAGAAATAGAGGGCCGCCGATGCCCATACTGTCCAAATGTGCCTGCAATGCTGTATTTTTCATTGGTGTGGCCTTGGTACGTTTTTATACACCGTCCTTCCACATAGTCCCATAACCGAACGCATCCATCCAACGACCAGGCTAAGATGAATTTTCCGTTCGGCGAAAACTTCACCGATGCAACTGGCGGGTTGTCTTCGTGGACGAGCGTGCGCAGACACTGTCCGGTTGCTGAATCCCATATCCGAATAAGGCCGTCACTGGCACAGGAGGCTATGAGCGTGCCGTCACGGACAAAGTCAACGCCCGCAACAGGATCTGAGTGTGCGGGTAGAGAACGCATGATTCGGGCAGACCGTACGTCCCATATGAAGACTGCTTCGTCGTATGAGCCGCTGACCATCATGTTCCCCTTGGGGGAAAAGGCAATCGAGTAGACGTAGTTGTGATGACCGACAAACGGATTCGGATACGGTTTCCCCTATAAATAGTCTGTATTAGCACCTAGCTGAGCCGCATAGCGGTGGTTGTCCCGTGTATGGGTGTGTACAAACCGTTATCACATCCCAGAGCCGTATTGACTTGTCGTCCGACCCTGATGCAATTGTCTCCCCGTCCGGGCTCCAAGATATAGTAGATATCCCTGCCAGATGACCCTCAAAAGTGTGAATCAAACTCCCTGTAGCTGTGTTCCATATCTTTATCGTCGCATCGGCAGCTATTCGAACTAGTTAGTGGAATCACGTTCATCCAAGGGAAGGCCTCTCTTACAGCAACTTGCTACCATTGTCCCATCAGGGGAGAACTTCACCGCAGAAACACCCCGCTGATGACCCTTTAGCACAAATTTCTCCTTATAATGAAGGCATTCCGGCTGAAGCAGCGGTGGAGGCGTGGTTGGCTTGGGAGTCTTCTCTCGTCTCCGAGCTGTCTGCCCTTCATCCTCTAAGTCAATCCCGCTGTACTCCCGGCCATCCACCGATTCCCGGCCAGATCCTTCTACTCTCCTCTCCTTCGCTGTAGACGTCGACCTGCTCCTTGTACCGTGAGAACGAGTCTGAGATCGTGATATTGACCTTGAACATGGGGATCGAGAAGGAGACCGTGAATGTGAGCGTGCACGAGAGCCTGACCGAGATCGCCAGGACGCCTTTACATCCCCAGCGAATTCACCGCCGCTACCGGACACACTCCGCGACCTTGACGATCGTTTATTCACCCTTGGAGAACGGTAGGTCGGCGATTGTGGTCGTGGATCTCTGCTCCAGCTACCTCTGCGGCGGCCAGTATCCGCGTCTCCCTCAAGCTCGTCCGACGAACTGCCGTCTGTGGACCGAGGAGTGCCATCGTCTAGTCTGCGCTTCTTCGTCGGCGGGATTTCTTCCTCCATGTCAGTTACCTTTTTATTCACTTCTTCTCTTCGTCCCTCTCCTTTTCTTCGTCTTGTCTTCGTCTTCTTTGCTTGTGTTTCTGCTTGAATTTCGATCCTTGAAAATGGCAGAATTAAGCTTTATAAGCTATTAGCCAATAGCAGAGCGCCATTTTAAGGCGGTGAGCAGGTGTTTATTTATATCACATGACATGCGGCTCTACTTTGGTGTCATTACATAATCACGAGAAACAGCAGCTTGATATGGGCGTTTACAGTAGGAATTCGACAGTAATAAAATGTACTTGAAAGATAAAATGGACGTATATTAAAATATTAACTATACTCCAGTCCAAAGTCGTATCTTGTTTGTGTTTTTATCCTCATTTTTCTTACCCCAGATCGGATCGAGGATTCTCTCACGTGACTCGCGGCTCTTTGGAGTGTTCTTGATTTCCTGAAACGGAAAAACAAAACGACTTCCACTCCTTTCATGAGCATCTCGCACGCGTTCGAGGATCTGAGGAGCTGAAGAAAGAGGCACAAGAATTGCGCAGGAAAGGCGCCGCGAGTGACAATTGGACAGGTCTGCGATTGAACGGTGGCCGCTAGGACTCGCGCGGTTTCAGTTTGTGCTGGGAACCCGTGTTTCGTGCGCTGTGAGCAATCATCACTTGCATTATTATTACAGGACACTGCTACTGTCAGCATGACCACCCTGCAATATAGCGATGAGTCGCCTCATAAAATCAACATCATCAGTTTCAACTGCTGGGGCCTAAAGTACATCTCCCAGTTCCGCCGCGAGAGGCTGCTGGAGATCGGCAAGCGCCTCGCCAACGCCGATTTCCCCCCTGAAATAGTTGGACTACAGGAATGCTGGACGCAGGAAGACTATAATGCGATCCGCAACGAGACGAGACATATCCTGCCCTATGGCAAGTTCTACCACAGCGGAATATTTGGTGGAGGGCTGGCGATTCTGTCGAAATGGCCAATTGAGGAGAGCAGTATGTTCCAGTACCCCCTGAACGGACGACCCACGGCCTTCTTTCGAGGGGACTGGTTTGTGGGCAAGGGAGTGGCATACGCGAGGATAAGGATCGGGCCAGGCTCAAAGGATGTTGCCGCAGTGTTTTGCACACATCTACACGCCCCATACGAGCGGGAGCCGCACGATTCGTACATCTGCCACCGCACAGCTCAGGCGTGGGAAATAGCCAAGCTGATGCGGGGCGCTGCGGAGAGAGGGCATCTGGTCATCGGTCTTGGAGACTTCAACATGCTTCCTCTGTCCTTTGCACATCGTCTAATTACTGCTCACGCCCCTGTGACAGATGTATGGCGCTATCTACGGCCAGAGTCGTCTATCGGTGCAGCAATAGATGATGTCGAGATTGCGCGGAACAAGCCAATTCCGAGTGCGGATTTCAATATTCTTGAAAACGGAGCGACGTGTGATGGAGCATTTAATACCTGGCGGTGGTCCAAGACGGACCAGAAACGGTTGGCTCGAGAGGGCCATATTAGTGTTGACGGGAGTCTACCAGACCCGTATGCAAAGAGGCTGGATTATATCTTTGTAGGTAACGGTTCTTACCTCAACCACACTGATAACGCCGTTCCATCTTCCTCGTCGTGGAAATGGAATATTCATTCAGCTCGCGTGGGCATGATGGAGCGTCATCCAACGCTTCATTGTTCTCTAAGTGACCATTTCTCCGTCGAAGCCACTGTTGTCAGGGCCCATCCGCCCGTGTATCGGACTGAACGGAAACCCTCCAGCGATGTAGACGACGACGACAATGCACCTTCTCTCTTCTTGCCGATACAGAGTCACACCGGCCCCAACACAGCAATCAATGATTATGCTATATTACGACAAACCTCTAATCTACCCCCGGAAGCTACCAAGCAACCCGTCCCTGCCTTATCGGCCGATGTGTATGATGATATCTTGGATATGATATCTGTCTACATGGTGCGAGAGCGGTTCCAGCGACGAGCAAGACTAGGCCACTTCCTCATCTCAATAGCAGTATCCATTGGGTGTTTTGTTGGAACATGGTGGGCACCTTACCCATACGTTTCATTCATCCTCTGTCTTGTCAGCACGCTTAGCTTATCTGCCGGCATTATCGATGGGCTTATCGGTGGACTGTTCATGAGTAGCGAGATACGAGCGCTCAAGGAGTTCCAGTGGGAGATCAAGAATACCAGACGGACAGTGTTGGGTCTTGGACTGGATATAGAGGAAGATCTCAGGTCACCCACAAAGAATGCCCACTAGCAGGCGTCTAGTTTCTGTTTGTTCGTTTTGTTTTATGCCAGGCGTGATGACTTTGGTTTACGAATGATATGATATATATAATATAATGTGAAGGGGAGAGAGTACAAGTTTAGATAATATTGCTAATGAGCGTATACTAGTTAAGCCCGAAGTGTATGACCAAGTCAGACATACAAACTATTATTTCCTCATCGGTCGAAGACAACAATTTTTTCCTCCCGTCATCATTCGGTATCGTCGTGACAAGTTTAGTAAATACATGAGAAAGGCATTTATGCAGCGCATTCCTTCTTTCGCTCCTCGAAGATTTCAAGGGCAACTTCAGCAGCCTTGAGACCACTGAGCATCATAGCAGAGAAGATGGGGCCCATACGGTGCCATCCATCGATCTCAGAGAGCTCCATTCCACCGATGATCAAACCCTTAGTGACTTCACGGGTGTTCTTAACAATAGCCTCCTCGGCGGAGTTCATGTCCAGACCCTTCATGCCTCCGAGCTTCTCGAGGGCAGACATGGAGACGAGACGCTTGGCACAGAAAGCACCGAATGGGCCGTCGTGGCCAGTGGTGCTGATGATTAGGGGAGCATTAATGGTGTTGGGATCCATGCAGGAATGGTCGTCGTGGTGCTGAGTGACGAGTGTCCAGTTGGTGACGACACCAGCGATCTGGTAGCCCGAGGCCTCAGAGGCACGAGGACGGGTGATCAGGTCCTCAACGCAGGTGGCGTTGAAGAGCTTGATGTTGGGGAACGAGAGCACCTTGGAGAGCAAAGTAGAGGTGAAGAGGGCGGCGTGCTTGATGACGACGAGGTTGGGGTTGCTGGCGTCCTCTTCGTATGGGACACCTAGGTCATCGAGGAAGCGGTTGGCAGGCTTCCTCAGGACCATGGCAGAGAAAAGCTGGCCACCGAGCCAGGCACCACCACCTATTTCCCGTTAGTTGAACTGATGATCTATCGAAAGAAACCATTGATAAGGGGCGGGCTTACCAGGGGAGACAGAGGCTTCGATGAGAGCAATCTTGAGGTCTGGACGGGCCTTGCCGAGGACGTAGGCAGTGCTGAGACCGCAGGAACCGGCACCAACGATGACGATGTCACTCTCGGCGTAGGTGTCCATGTCCTTGAAGTAACGGCTGGTCATGGCCCTGGAGACCTGGCTCTCGCGGATAGGAGCAAACTTGAACTCCTCCCACTTGCCGGCAAATTCGTCCAGCAGGGCGTATCCAGAGCCAGAGCTGGCCTCAGGGGCAGCCTGGGCCAGGGTGTTACCCTCGCCGGCGAAGTTGTCTCTCACGGCATTGCCAACAGAGGCAACGGTCTCAGTAAGAGTAGCAGTTGGAGGGGGAACCATCTTTGCTGAAGTTGGTGTTGATATAGGGGTGTTTTACGGCGGAAGACTAGACGAGGTTAGACGATCCAACAGCAGTGCTTTCATCGTCCCCCTGGAGATAGAGCCAGAGGGAGACGAGGGGAGGGGGGAAGCATGATCCTTTCGCTGGTATTATCCAGATCAAGTTCGGACCGTATAATTTCAGAACGAAGCCTCGATGCTTCTTGCACCTCTCTGGACCATCCGCGAGACGAAGCGGCAAGGCAGAGTTGGGTGCAGGACGAAGACATCGAGGACAACGAACACCGGTTCATGCACACGAGTTGTTATATTCGAGATACCTTGACCATTCGTTGGATATTCTTCCCAGCGTCTGGGGAGTCATGACCTCCATCTTGGAGAGATGTACCGGTCTTGATGTTGTTCGTTCTATACGGCGGTTAGCATGCAACTACGAAGCAGTAGAGGAAAGGGGGGAAACGTCGACGAAGAGTCACCTGTGAGTCTCGATGGAGATGCTATCACTAGACAAAGTGCAATTGATGCTGAATTGTCCGGCTACGAAGACGATTTTTTGATGATGAAGAAAAGAAGAAGAAGCAGCAGGAGAAAACGGCCTGCGGGGTTTTTTATAGCAAGAAAATACTAAGTTAACTAACATGATCGTTGGTGGGGGTTTAGTCATCCGGCATCCGGGATTGTTATCGATTTGCGTTGATTTGATTATCTGGTATATCCCTGGATATACTTAACTCAGTATTTGGTAGACGGTTTTGCTTATTCTTCTTGCTGCTGTACCGAGCGGGCAGGGGCAGGGAGGCAAAGGCCAGCCATGCAAGAGTTAACCGGAGCCCTTCCGGAGACTATCAGTGAAGGGGGTGTTAGTTGAAGAGGCAGAAATTTACCCAGGGGTGGTGGTGGTGATATTGGTAGCCGTATGTGGGCGCTAAATAAGTGTAGCTTTCGCTTCCAGACATTTAGTGACTCTTAGCAGTTGAGATATTAAGTGATAAATTGGCATAATCAGGGCTATTTCACAGATCTGCCCTGGCTGTCTGTCTTGCTGGTGAAGATGTTGGTGAAGATGCTGGTGTTACTACCAAAGTCCTCGGAATGACGGCAGTATATGTAGTTATAAAATGGCCATGGACGCTCAGAGACTGTTCATGACACCGTTCTACCAGACATTCAGGAGTATTCCTCTCGGGAACTCTTTGCTGATGCCCCTGATAAAGCCTTGCTCGTGCTGTCGATATGTCCCTCGTTCCCAGCAATTCCGGCTCAGAGCCAGACACCAACAGAACTAACAGTAACAACAACCAGAGATCTGCATCTACAGTCCCAGACGATGGTGGAGCTGCTGCAACCGCGGAGCTCGAGGCCGCCATAGTAGCCAACCCAGACCTGAGACCTGTCACCCCCCAGTTTGCAGAGTGGGAAGACTACGACACTATCCTTGCGCAGAACCCAGACATCGCCAACCCTGTACCCGGGCGGAAGAAAGAGTTCTACCTGTCCAAGGATCGCTGGGAGTGCGGCCATGAAGAGGAACCGGTACAGACGGCAATCGAGCGAAACGTCTCAGAGGGCGGGGGCAGTAATGCTGAGCCGGCCATCCTAATTAACGACATCAGAGGCATCTGTGAGGCTTGCATGGCAAAATGGAGGAGACTTGAGACTGCTGGACCACAGCCAGACGCTCCTGGGCCTTCATCTGCGACTGCTACACCACGGGGTCTGCCATTGTATACTCCGTCTTGGGAGCGTCCAGGCGTAAATAGTGGCCCGCCGCTTGAGCTGGACGACTCTGATGATGAATTCGATGATGATGGTACACTATCCGATGGATCCGAAGACTCCCTTGGCCCTCCTCCTGGCCCACCACCGGGTAGTACAGCAGGTGGCATGGGTGCTGCTCGTTCTCGGTAGACATAGACAGATATGTATCTCGCGTTAGAAAGGCGTAGTGGAGTTAGATGGTGAGACTGCTTCCACTGGTGGACAGTTTGATAGTCAATAGAGAGACATTTCGTATTGCTTTAGCAGTACCAATCAATAACTATGAGCCCCAAGTACGTCTCAAGCCTGAACTATATGCAGTCCAGCTCGGTCTCTACTTTCAGTCGCCAGTGCTCATCCTCTGGCTCCAGTAGATCAGCCTCGTCATGTTCATCACCGCGTAGATGCTCACCTTTCTTCCCAGTCCGCTTGATCTTCTTCAGCCCGGCCGTGACAGACTCACCGTCAAACGAAGGGTGCTTCGAATCCGGTATCTTAGCTACGAAATGCAGTATATGCTTGGTTAACCCCTTCTTGGTCTGGCGATGAGATAGCCTGGCCTGAAAGCTGATCCGAGCATTGTCACCTTTGATCACCCCAGCTGGGTACATACTGCCTACCAGACCGGCCACTCGACCGATATACTGGCACCACCAGGCCTCCTGCAGGGTGAGAATCGACCGAATCCGGTGGAGGAACAGCTCGTCCGAAGGGGAGACGTCGCCTGACCATCGATCAAAGAGCGCAAGACAAAGCATAGCTCTGTCTGTATGAGAGAGGCCGTGTGCATATGCAAGAATACCGGTTGTTGTAGAATGTAAGGCTGTACTTGCATACGACGCTCTCGGCACAGACGAGTGCATGTACATCGAGTTCGCTAGGGCTTCAATGAATCCCGGGGTAGTAATTGCTGGCGGAGGCGCATACAGGTTTGATGCATCGTTTTCGCTTGCGTAGGGGATGGCCTGCCGCAGCAACAAAGCAATTTCTGAGGCAGAGCCGGTGCTAAAGGGCGCTGTAGCAGCAACTAACGGATGTTGCTGTCGAACCTCTGGTGCCAGCTTGTCGAACAGCACACCCTCACGCACACCTCCCTGGCAGAAGTGGATCGTACGTATTGACGGGATGCTTTCTGCTAGGACGTTAATGAGAAACGCTACTGCCGGCACCTGCGTGGCTCTGCGGGCCGAAACGCCGTAGATAGTCGAGTCAGAGGACAGGGTACTGACAGTTGCAGAGGTGTCGAGGAACCGTGATCGGTCGGTACTGAACCCGTTGAGAATCGGGATGGGATAGGGGCTGACAGCGGACTGGCTGAGCAGAAGATACCCCCAGCCCCTGAATCCTCCTCCACTGAGATACAGATCAAGGCCACCATCCTTGCTATCATTCCCTATTCTGCTCTGTAGACTCGCAGGCAGCTCTAGAGCAGCGACAGCGCCTCGAAAGCAGCCTAACATCTCGTCCTTTAGCTGCCGTATGGCTTCATCTCCTAGCTTCTGCGCTTCATCTAGTCTCCTGGTCAACGCAGCAGCCCCGTACGGGAAACTAATCGATCCCGCAGGGTATGACTGAATCTCAGCGCTGTCTGGGTTAAAAATCATCCATGAAAGCTGCACGCTGCCGCCGCCGAGGTCCATGACCAGGCCCTCGACCCGGGACAGACTGGATGCAATCCCCAGTCCTCCGATTCGCCCTTCTTCCTCCTTGGGCAGCATGGTCACCTCCCATCCTGTGGCCCGGTAGATAGCAGCCCGAAAGTCCGCCGAGTTGGGCGCTGTCCTGGTAGCCTCTGTAGCAAGCACCTGGATGTTCTTTGCTGGCACTCCAAAGTCTTCGCAGGTCACCTTGAATCGCAGTAACCGCGAAACGATCTGGTCCCGGACTTGGTCAGGAATCGGCCGTCTGGTGCTACCTTCAGCCCCAAACTGCGCATCATAGAGCGAGATGCCTGCGCGGTCCTGGAAGACCGTTGGCATGATCCGCTGCGTCACAGGAGACAGGTCTGAGATTGAGAACCGAATCCCATTGCTACTCTATAGTTAGCCCGCACTTGTAGAGGGGATAAATCCGTTGTCCGGTCCATTAACTAGTTACCTGCCCATGTCCACGACAGCATGAAGATGCTGTATCTCGCGTGTGTCTATCGCTTTCAACGCTGCGGACGACATTATGATACTAGCTCAAACTACAACACGTAGCCTACAGCATATATATCTAGTCCAGGCCAGTTATTGACATGCAAATAATTATCTGCTGCCTAGAATTCCTGTTTACATCAACTTGTTGCATCACTTCAACCGGTTGGATTTCGCGACTACCGGGAACTTGGCACTTCTTATCACGTGACTCGGCCTTACCTAAGCAGGTGTATGCAATTCAAAGATCAAGTCTCGCTACATTGCTTATTGAATTTGTAAATTTGTTAACTTTTTTGTTGAGACGGCCCGCCTAAGGAGCTTAGTTAGCTAGTTATACCACCGGAGATGCTCTCCCTAAAGCCCGGGGACAAGGGGTGTATTTTATCGGCACATCCCGCATCCGCGCGAGGCTGAATCTTGCGTCAGGCGGGGTTCGTTATCATGACCGTTGAAAAGGCGATGCTTTCGACGAAGAGGACGTACTGTATGGTTATCCCCTGACTTGAGACTACAGCGTGCGGCCATGGCTGAAATCACCGGCCTGGTTCTCTCTGGCATCCCTCTCGTACTCTGGGCACTAGAGAAATATTCAGAGCCTTACGAGACCTTCCACAACTACCATGTCTCGATAGAGACTTTCCGGGCCAGGTTGGATATGCAGCACAAACAGCTCCAGACGACGCTCAGAAACATCGGTTTGATCGAGCCGTCGATTGATGAGCTGCGCGAATGCCTGGAGGCCAAGTTTCCCGCGATGTCCCACAGTCTGATGGTCATTATCCAGAACATGGAAACGTCACGGCTACTCTCCTGAGGAAGCTAGAGATTGATGTTGTCAATGGGAAAGTATAAAATACCTTAAACCTAACCGGTTCCTTAGTAGTATTGGCAGCACGGCGGTACTGACGTATACGTAGCCGAACGGCCTGCCCGAGAAAGTCCAGTGGGAATGGCGCAGAGTGAAAAACAGTGTCAGCACAAGAAAGCGTAATAAGCTGGTTGACGACCTCAGGCATTGGAACGAAGACCTGAGGAACGCTCTCGAAAAGGCAGAGATTCCCGCGGAAGATGACAGCGGCAAGGTGCAGGATCTGAGGCGCTGTTTCAGCCTTCAACGCTGCGACTCCATCCGCCAGTGCCTGGGTTCCCTTCACCATGCCCTGAGATCTAGGTTCCAGTGCGCCTGTCCAACGCCTCACCAAGCGGCTATCAATCTCGACTGGCCGGCCTATGAGGCAGATGTGAACAAACCGTTCAAGGTTGCCATTTCTTACCATCCCAGCGCGCCGCCGCAACACCCAATTTCATGGCGAGAGCTGCACTTCACTTTGGAGTCACTTACCCAGCAAGCTAAGCCACACGTTGCGTTGCTGGTTCCGCCGTCACCGCCACCTAGAGCCCGTTCTCCGTCCTCATCGATCAGGTCCAAGTTCGTGCAGTTCAAAGCCACCTACTCAAAGTCTCGGACAGTTCCATCTCAACCAAAACCCTCCGCCACAAGCAGTAAGTGAGCAAAGACCCCTCTCTGAGAAACCACTGTTACTAAATGCACAGTGATAGCTCCTTCTCCTCCTCCTCCTTCCACTGCTCCTAGTTCGTCACAGACAGTGGCCGCGGTGGTAGCCTCGGGAGGTAGCGAGATAGCCTGTCTCTGTGCTGCTCTGCAAGCAAAGTGTAAACTAACAGGCAACCTCAAAATCCCAGGCGACGATCAAGATAGGCAATTCTCCCTTGCCCACCACCAAACGAATGCGCCAAACATCGTCAAAGTGATCCCTCTTCTGTCTCTAGTTCATAGGCAGCCACAGCAACAAGACCCTTGGCTCTTCCTATCGGCAAAACAGAGATACGGCATCGCCGCCTCCATTTCGTGGTCTGTCCTGCACCTCGGTGGAAGCCCCTGGTGTAGTGAACAGTGGTATCAAAAGCAAGTGGCCATTTTCATCGAGAAAACAAGAAGTGGCCGCGAGATCCTCTCACAGTACCCCTGTATATCAGATATATTCTCTCCGCCCACAGCACCGAGGGAGGAGCAGCCCCCGCATGATCTGGAGGACCTTATCCCCAACAGAACTATCTTTGCACTCGGAATTTTCCTTATAGAGCTGTGTACCAACAAATCAGTCCTATTGCATACCTCAATCCTTGACGTCTATCGGGCTGCCATCGGCAGCCTTGATGAGGTTTACCGTATAGCAGGAGACTCTTATGGATATGCTACTGAGCGATGTGTGAGATTTCGCTTTCGGGGCCGGGACGTCTGCAAGGACTTTGAATTCGCCCAGTTCCGCCAACAGTTTTATGAAGTGGTGGTGGCGCCGATCCAGGCAACTTATCTCATGTTTCCAAACTCGTCTAGGCCCATATAAACCCCTGGTTATTAGTTAGTTAGAGGAACGAGGTCACGTGCCCTGTGTCCCTTCGGAAACGCCAATACTTAGAAAATCGATGTCATCGCCCCCGCGCCGAAGCCAAGCCACGGCCCGAGCCGCGTTGAATGAAGTTGCAAGGAGGGATTCCGGGGTTGCTCACATCGATGTAAATAATGTCCGTCCCCATGGATATTGGAGTCGATCCAATTCTAGGAGTGCGCTTGTATTCTTCCTTTGCACTTAGCTAATTAGGAGTCCCAACATTTGCACCCTGCTTGCATTAACTACTAAGTAGACGGCGCCTATAATACGCTGCGAGAGCACGGAGAGAAGAGAAGTGCGAGGGAGCAAGGATATATATATTATTAGAAAGGAACTGATTGCTGGGCTTCTTGTAGAAGTGCCTTACAGGGGAGATGTATAGCCACGTGCGGTGAAGCTTAAGTCATATGTGTTAGACTAACTGGTTAACTAGTGAAGGAAAGGTGAATGAGGTCTATCCTATTCAGGATGAATGAATGAATCCTTCTTTCTCCCCATATCTCCTCCTTGCAACAATTCACAATGCCACTATACTTCTAGGATACAGTTAGCTTCTCTTAAAACTATCGTGACATAAGAGCTTACCTCGTTGGATTCCTATACTTATCAACCAGCGTACGAAGCAATCGCATTGGCAGATGCACCGTTGAAATGATAGCAGTCTCCAAGCTTGTAGTCGTAGGTTGTAGAATCCACATAGCCTTGGCCAATAGACCCAGGAAGGCTCCCGCAGTTATCGGGCGCGAAGAAGTACCCCATCTGATGACTACCGCCCCAGACTCTGATCCTGAAAGACTGGAAACCTTCAGGCCAAGTCGCACAGGTGTTATCCCAGATGTTGACGTCGGTTTGGACGACATTGCCGCAGCCGGTGCCACTATAGGTGTCAATAACGAAGGCTGATCCGCTAGCAGTGAGACCAGCCATGATAGCGATGGCGGAAGTGATGGAGAAACGCATTTTGAAGAGGCGAGAGATTCTTGAAGTTGGAATGATAGAGTGCAAGGTGAAAGACGGTTTAATTTGCTAGCATCTGGAGTATCTTGCTGATGAGCTATGCAGATGAAGGGCAGCGGAAGAAGGGTTTTTATATTCGAGCTGCTGTAGCAGTCATCAATGTTCGCTTTACTCGTACTCACTAGCTACTGGACATGCATAAGCACAAGAGAGAGGAATTGATCCTACGAAAGAAATGATCCTACGGAAATGATCCTACAAAATCGGTGATCCTACAAAGATAGTGATCCTACGAAATTGTAATCCTACGAAATAAGGGTATCTGACCATATTCAATGCATGTAAGATTTTAGATCGGTTTCCATGTCCCGGCCAGCGCACTCCATACCATGCCACTATGTTCCGCACGTTCTGCGCTAAGGTGTGAAGTATTGTGAATTTGCGCTCCTCTTGATAAGTTATCAATGGGTCTCCGATGTTGATCCCTATGTAAAGCTAAGATCTATTGTTGATCTCGATATGGTGTATTGGTTTATTTTGTTAACGACACGACCAAACGCAGTTCAATTCAACTAGCTAAGTGGTCGACAATTCGAAGAAAAAACTCATAGGAAAAGAAGTGAGAAGGAAAGGAAAAGTGTGAAGGCTCTTATTAGCTCCTGGTGAAGCTATAGTCTCTAGTGGTTATTTGGAGGCCCTTTGGTTATAACCCCGGTTACTATGGTGTTTATGCCAAGACCACATGTATCCAGGATTATGAGCTTGTTTAAAAAGCTTCCCCATTTTACCTCTGTAATGTACACAGGGAGGGCGATATATTTGGTATTATATAATACTTAAGTCATTCATTAATTGGCTAAGGACTTATCATACTAACTATAACTAACCTAAAGCTCAACCAGCTGCTTATCTATGTAGTGTATAAGCTACAAATAACCGAGTTATTTGGGGGCCTCTTGGCGTACACCCCGAAATATCGGGGTTATCTGTAGCGGAGGTTATAACCAACCTTAACCGCGACCTTCTATATGTTTTCCTGGCTAAATCTTCAGGCGGAGTTTCACTTTTTCCGTATGTAACGGTTTATATTTGAAATTGGAAGTTGTCTTCTCCTTTGTCTTCTATAAAGGCTAGATATATGGATGGGACGTCTGTCTGCTATCCAAATGACGGTCCCGAAAAGGGGCAACCCCATGACTCCCTGGGCTATAACTAATCGCCCAACCACATCTACGGCCGGGGACTCCAGAACCGAGATTGACTAGGTGTATATTGTGGTTCTGTGGTTATATGATGCTGTCCAACATTGAATCGAGTCGGCTTCCGACTCGTCCGTAGGGCACATCGCCTCGTCTTTGCGAGAAGCAGTGTACCCCTGCCGTGTAGCGAGTACAGCAAACTCCTACGGCATTGAAAGAAGCCAGCTGTATGTACAACACTTATTGCAGCAGAATACTCCATGGTTACTGAGTAACCAAACAGACGACAGTGCCTGCGGTGCATAAAGAGATCCTTCCATGAACATTCCTTATCATGTAGGATATTGGCACATCCAGGTATCTGCTCTTTTGTACGCCGTACTGCTCTCTCCTGGAGTTGTGCATCCTGTACCACTCGGCCTAGGCCAAATGCCTGTTCGATACGCAGCCGCCAGCATGCACTCTTTGTCTTGTCTCTTGAGAGTGCGAAGATCCAAGCTGCCAATGCTTCGTCGCAGTTCCTGTGGCTTACTGGGCTGGTTGGCTATTTAACTGGTACATGCAGTACAGCAGCAGGATATATAAATAACTAACCAGCTAGCTGCTGATCACCCACCATTATATGGCAGCCTTATTTTTGGGTCCTCCTTCTCGGCCACAGAGATTCTCATTAAACAAATTTGAAGGTAGGCAGCTTGACTGTTTGCCAAAGTCCCCTGGAACATGGAGAAACAACAAGAGCCAGCTCAAGTCGAGGTTTTGGCCGTTGATGCTGAGCGAGGAGCTTCTCCTGGCTCTGACCCATCGCCAGATGCCATATACGTTGACCCAGAGCTAGAGCGCCGCGTCGTGCGGAAGTTGGATACTCGGCTGCTAGGCCTAGTCAGCGTCCTTGGTGAGTTTAATATAGTTACGAAGCCCGAGTGTCATTTTGATCTCGACATCCGTTTTATGCATAGCAGCTAAGTTATTCCTTGGAAATAGCCGTCCTCGCCTATCTAGATCGAGCAAATATTGGAAATGCTCGAATCGCTGGGATGGACGTTGACCTTCAACTGTACGGGGACCGCTTTGACTGGCTGTCAACCGTCTTCTTCATTCCCTTTGTGATCTTCCACTTCCAAGTGGTTATGTGGAAACGGTTTAGGCATGATTACATGCTTGTGTTTACTGTCTTTCTATGGTGAGTATACCACACTTGAATTTTATGTTTAATAACTATGTAACTAACATAACCTTCAGGGGCCTGACATCTACTCTGCATGGAGTTGCTCGTAACTGGGAGGGCGTCATGGCACTTCGGTTCTTCCTCGGAATAGCAGAAGCAATTTTCTCGACTGGAACTCTCTATTTCTTTAGCTTCTACTACCGCCGTGAAGAGATCGGGCTTCGCTGTGCGATCTATCTATCCAGCGCACCGCTTTCAAGCTCCTTTTCTGGCGCCCTGGCATATGCTATCACGTCGGGAACCTACAAAATTGCTAGCTGGAGAGTCCTGTTCTTGGTAGAAGGCATACCAAGTATTCTCATGGCTCCATTGGCGTTATATCTCATACCCCCGAGCCCGGACAAGGCAAACTTCTTTACTCCTGAAGAAAAAGAGGTTGCTGTGGCAAGACTTAAGGGGCAGGTAGGCCATGTAGAGCGCGTAGGAAGCATTGACTGGAATGAACTTGGTGCTACAATATTGGATATCAATGTGTGGTTTCCAACAGTAAGCTGCCTTCCCTTCTATACATCTGCCCTCAATCACTAAAAGTGCGTCTCTAGGTTATAACCTTCAGTGCAGCGTGCTGTTGGGGATCACTTCCCATATTTCTCCCTACTATAATCAAGAGTATGGGATTCTCCGCAGTCACTGCCCAGGGCTTAACTGCACCACCTTATCTAGTTGCTGCCCTCATTACCATTGTCTTATCTTGGTATTCGGACAGGTACCAGCAACGAGGCGCCGCAGTGGCTTTTGCTGCCCTTGTTGCTGCTGCAGGCTACGCCATACTCGCTGTCTGTGAGTCAACATGGGTTTGCTACTTGGGTGTCTTTCTGGCCGCTGCCGGTTTATTCTCCGGCTCGGCTTGCCTGTCACCATGGATCATGAGTGAGTCTTGCGTTCCCCGGTTTATTTTTTTTCATACAATTATCTTGCTGACGAGGCTTCTGTCTTACAGACAACCAGGGGACAGATAGTCGACGTGGCTTCACAGTAGCTATCATGGGGGTCATTGGCATGAGTGGCTCAATACCTGGCTCTAGGCTATATCCCCTTACTGATGGCCCTCGTTATGTGAAAGGCAATGCTGTCTGCGCTGGAGTCATGTTTTTCCAGTTTCTTCTTGCAGTTGTATTCCGCTGGCTGTTGGTACGACAGAACCGCAAGCTAGACAAACTATACGGAACACTCGAAGAACAAAAGCTGCGCAGTAACCTTGGTGAAAACGAACGAGTTGTTGGTGGAGAGAACTATAGCCCAAATTTCAGATACGTTCTTTAGACGGAATAGTATCTACCTATGGCGATGAAGTGGTCATTCAATGAGGGTTGATAACTGACTGGAGTGAGACTATCAACAGCTCTTACTTTCCTGCCCCCGATGATACATTTCAATCCAACATCCCATATCTACAGGGCCTTCCACGTCACTTCATTGCAACTCTCGATTCTCCCAGGAGTAAATCTGCTCACATCTAGGGTCGTTGGAACTTGATGTTCACCCTATTGGCAAGGATTGTTACGGACATGATCGTCGCCCTGGAACATTTCTTGGGATTCCACAACTAGATATTCACCAAATACGCTCTCTATGGGCCCTTCAACCCAAGGTGGTCCTAGGGTTTGTCATTTAATACAATAACTATTTGGTTGAGAGCCCCTGACACGGCCTTCTATACTCACAGTCAGCAGCTAAATTCTGAGGCTATCTATATATGTTACAAAGTCTTCCTTCATTGGCCCCAATAGAGTTAGATATAGACAATTAGACCTTTTATTTTATACCCTCCCTCTCTTTTAATCGTCTTTCTACCAATTATTTTTATATCGTCCTGTCCAGGGGCTGGCCTTTGATAGCTATCACGTGACGTGACCAAAAAAAGAAATCTTCGACTTCAAGCAAAAGACGAAGAAGAAACACGAACAAACGCGACTCAACGAACAGCTTGATCAGAGACGGCAGAAGCGCAGTTGAGCCAGTTATACAGATGAGCCGACAACACCCAGCGGCCAGGATGCAGGATCCTGCAGGAGGAGTGCCTCCTCAGCTCGTACGTGAGAGCGCTGCTATCCAAACTTCGCGGACGAGACGGCTAACAAGTGTCTATGTATATAGCTACCACACTTGCACCTGGTATCTTCCTATAGATACCCGGTTTCCGCTGCGTTCACGCATGAGACGGCGGTGGAATACCTGCTGGCGGCGCCCAAGGTCGTCAGAGAGCTTCAGCCGATGCACTGGACCTACCTCGACGGACCGCCAGACAACACGGTGATGCTAACATGGCAGCCTCTGAACCACCTGGGAACCAATTTCGCGAGTGACGGCTATGTCTGGGCTGACGTCGAGCAGGCCTACACGGTCGAAGTCCGCGGTTATGTATGGGACAATGATGCCACCGTGGTTGCCGATTGATTTTGCGTTGTGTTGCTGATTCTTTTTTGCGCGCGCAGATTCTTGAAATATATATGCACAGGACGGGTTACCACCCGCCAAATGAGAACATGGCGACACACTCACGCCGAAGATTCCGAATAACTGGCCTTAAGACTCCCAATCCAAACCTCCCGCCGTGCGATCCATCCCTATGGATCGTTTTTTATAGCAAGGCTCCCTCCATCGACCAGCTTCCGGCCTCTCGCATCCCCGTCTCTCCCCAGACACAGAATATCCTCGGCCAACGTCGCTACATCCAGAGTCAAGGCCAGCTGGCCAGGAAGGAATTCATGCTTCACGACAGGAATAACTGGCCTACCATCAACTTGCCACCCCATGGACAGCAGCAGCAGCAGCCTTACCCCCAGGCTTACGCTGCGCAAATGCTTGCCCGCCAACAGGTTCCACACGCGCCCATGCAACAGCAACAAGTTGTTGGCTATCCACCTGGCGTTGTCCCGCCCAAGGTCCAACGCACTCAGCGAGCGCCCGCTTCGACAGCCCCTGCAACCCCGGATTTTTCTCTAGATGACGAGGAAGTGTCAACAGGCGACATTCTCGATGCACTCACACCCAGAGATATCAGTCGCATGCGTTACAAGAACCACCACGAATGGATGGAAGAGGTATTAGCTTCACCGTATCGAATGGACCAGATACTTCCTGTTGATCTTGGACTCGGTCGCAAAGGTGAGCTGGAGAGTTTGACAAAGGGCTACTTCTACACCCCTGGTGCGCTCGCATCCCAGCGAAAAGAAGGTGACGGGCCACCGCCAGCTAGTGGCAAGATGGATCCTGGGAAGGCTGAAGACTTTGCCAACTCCGTTGCTAAACGGCTTGCTGAGATGAATGCGGAAATGGAAAACATGAGAAAGAAACATGCTCGCAAACTGGAGAAGACGAAGAAACTGTCAGCCTTGAGAGAGGCTGAGCTTAACCTCCGAGATGCCGTCATTGATCCGTCCGACACCGGGGATGAAATCTGGAGGGTAGAAGGGCGGCTGCGACCCGAGCAAGAGGATGGTATGTCCCCAGTTGACTACAGCGACAAGTCCAGGAAGAAGGTGGATGATATCCTGAACGGACTACAAGCCAGTTGGGGAAGGACGGTTGTTCCGGTCAGTGACATCAACTGTCTAGAGAAAGGAGGTTTACAGGAACGGGTGCAGCCTCCTCCCCCACCCCCTCAACCCACCATATCAGATGCCGACATGATCAACACAGTACATTATGGACAGTATGACCGGGCAACCGATGGTGGCGTTGAAACGGCACCTGGAGTCACTGCTCCTTCACAGGGGGTACCTACATCCGCGGCCTCGCAGCCGATGCCATCATCAGCCGCACCTCCACAGCCCGTCAGTACAGCGCCACCAACCAGCGAGGACGTTGTCATGGGTGGTGTTGAGCCTCCAGTCCAGTCACATGCAACGTCTGGACAGCCAGCAGCAGCTGAAGGAGATGGGGACTGGATAATGGTAAATAAAGACGGCCATACATCCGCGGCGTCACCCTCCAAGGGCATCAATCCTGGTGTGAACGAAAATACACAACAGCCTATCACCACCACCACCGGAGCACCTAGCACAACTTCTGTTCAGGGAACACCAGCTGCGCCCACCGCAGAGGCCACCGTACCGGGAATGACGCCTGGGGCGACGGGGGAGTTTGAGGATGAGAATATCAATACCGCTGGAGAAGCACTGGCAGACTACCATGGAGACGTTGGCGGGCTTGACATGGGTGGCATAGATGACTCTGCCTTTGGAGATGCCTTCCATGCCACCGAAGGGGACCTCGGGGAACATCATCATGAGACAGACGAAATCGCGTAGATGGTTGGGTCAGCTGTACGACTACTTCACCGCAGGGAGGACGCTGGATTGTGGAAGCTGGAGTCTGGAAAATTATTTGGAGGACATACACCTTTTTATCTGTTTACCTGCTATTCTATATGGCTATTTTGTTGTTTGTACTTCTACCTTGCTTGGAACAGTAAACGTCGCTACGTTTGTATTGACCTTGTGATTTGTTTGGTGATTCGAATAAAATTTGGTAGGCATCATCATTTTTGGCAGCTGTGGCCACAAATCTTTATTGGAACAAGCTACGCGGGAAAAAGGTTCTGGCTCACTCATAAAGATCCTCGACGAAAGCCACAAGTATGGGCTAGAAGACGCTCGAAAGCCGGTTCAATATTTTTTCATGCAAGGCGGGCCAGAGTTGAGCCTCAAGCCGTCTCCATCTATCGGGCTTATTTCCTGAAGGACGACGCGGGAGTGGTTGGATGCCTAGCAACCATCAAGCGACCTTGACTTGTTCATGCAGGGGATCCACGAGACAGCAAGACGACTGGATGCTGTCGACCAGTTTAGCATCTCCTTGCACTGCCTCTAGAGCGGTTGTGGCTGACCGTGCCAGTGGAAAAGAAAACATAACTCGTGATGTCATCACAGCGGACAATCTATGAATCCGTTCAACGATTTATTCATGCAGAGACTGAAATCACAGATACGCCGCATTTCGGGCTCTTGATGAGGCTTTTTCAGTATGAATTACCCTTGCCGACCGCTGAGCGACCGCTATGCTGCCTGGAGATGGACCCAGCCCGGTGGCTATAGGTAGGCAGAACGAGGAATCTACTGCGCAGCAGAAAATGCAGTTTAGAGATGGAGGGTAGATATATTTGTGTAGGGGGAAGAGGAAGGTGACCTTGTACCTTCTGATATAAATAGCTCCTCATGATCTCGTCGTCTATTTTCTCCTTTGCTAGCTCAAGTCATCGTTATTCCCCCAATGAGCAGGTCACGGCACCAGGTATCTAGATCAGAATATCTATATAAAATTAACTAGCAGCACGCCCGTTGAAGACAGTTAACTGTCTCCCCGTCCCGCTTCGTTAGAAGATATCCGAGACCATACGCATAACAAAACGCTATATCGAGGTACATGCATGCCTATACCTAGTTATCTGTCTTAGCATTTGTTTCTTACACCAGAGGACTGCAGAACCAGATCTATATCCTACATACCAAAGCCAAGTTACATCACATCCATCCAGCCACTTCTGCAAACGACGTCAAGGCAGCAGCACATCTTCAAGTCAAGAGAAGACGAGGGCAAGAACAAGCTCGTCAAGATGTGCAACTGCGCTATCGTCTGCAGGTGCCTCCCTCGGTTTACGGTGATAGAGCCACGCCGAGGGATTCAGAAGAAACCCTGCCGACTCCAACGGCGAACCAGCTATCTCGTGCCCGAGTATCTTCCTCCGCCCCGGCTGAACATAGGCAACTTCGACGACCGCCCGTACTGCGAGGGTGGCCCGGCCTTCTCCACCTACAGCCACTATAGGATGGAGTACCAGCGGGTACGCATCACCCAGAGGACACGCCGCTATGAACTGTCTCGCCCAGTGAGCAGGAGATACCATGAGCCCCGGTACAGGACGTGTATCCCGTCGAGGTTCAGGGAAGTGCGGCCTGACGGGTATTATTTTGGGGATAATCGGTGGTGACCAGACTGCATCTTTCTTTGTGACAACTAACTAATGCATGTCGGAGCATGGAGAACGGAGTTGGGACCGGATCGTGGATTGTTGCTGGTTTATTCTTTCGTTTTTTCCTTCTCGGATATTGGATGTTTGTGGTTCAGTTCTATCTTGTGGCGTTTTCGTTCAGATTGCATAGTATATCCCCCTTTGCGACACTCATTTGGCTGCTAGTTTTTTGCCGGACAGATTGTTGATTATTTACTCTTGGTTTCCTTAATGCTCTTTCAACATGTCATACTCGAGATGTATATAAATCAATGTCAGCTGTTTGTATTATTGTTAGTTTTTGCTAGTATATCTGTAGCTGGGCCAGCCACACCCATCGACCAACGACAACAGTGAAAAAGGGGGTCTAACTCACCATCTACCATGGAACAGCGACCACGCCGTTGCTATACTAGCTGCCTTTAATATATCCGAAAAAGACCGCCTGGAATAACACATGACGTCACTATATACAGAAGGAAGGGGAGACATGGGAAGGCGACTTTCGCCTGCCTCTCTCGAACGCCGCTTGTTTACTCTTCTTGGTTCTTCTGGAGAATTGAAGCAGCATATACAGAAAAGAACAAGATTGAATAGTGAAACAGAAGGACAAACACTTATCAAATATGTAAGTGTGGGGAGGTTAAATGGGAGATGAAGCCAGCCATGTATGCTGACATCTATAGGAACCGCACTCGGCACACTACAGGGTCGGAGCCATTGAGGCACCGCTTCAGCATAGCATCGTTGCGAGGCATCCAGCAGCCTGAGTTAAGCAAGGAGCTGTTCAAGGTCATCAAGACAGAGGGCCATGCCATTAACTCATACAGGAATGCAGGCCAGGACCGTGCGGTGGGAGCCTCCCAATTGTCTAACTGGGGGTTCAACACGGGCGACCCGGCTGTCTCCGATATATCGGACAAGCTGGGGATCATCTTGTCTGAAATCGGTGAGCAGGAAGACCTGTACTCCTATAGCCTGGAGGACGCAAGATGTGTCCTGAAACATATCAGGAACACAGAGGGTTCCGTGCAGCCAGCGAGAGACCACAAAGCAAAGATCATCGATGAAATCCACAAGCATAAGCTACGTGATCCAGATAGTGCGAAGGTCACTGGCCTCGAACAGGAACTAGTTCGAGCTGAAGCCCGCGCTCTAGTTGCAGAAGCCCAGTTGACCAACATGGTACATTTCTCATTTTTTTTTTTTGCCGTTCATCCACCTTGGCAGCGAGAATAGCATGCTAATACCATGGTAGACCCGTCAAAAGTTCAAGGAGGCCTTTGACCTGCACTTGGCTGCCACCATTGAGCGGGCCGAGAAACAGGCCCAACTTGCCCGTCACGGCCGCCGACTACTTGCCCTCATCGATGACACCCCCGTTGTCCCCGGAGAGGGCCGAGAAAAGTTCGACCGCCTTGAAGACAGCCGTCAGATAATGGAAGATGCTGAGGGAGACCTCACATCGTGGAAACCCAATCTTGAACCGGTCCCCATGGCCTCTGAAGGGCTTATCCCCAAGAAGATCGAAGCCCAGGCAAACGGAAACGGCATCAACGGCAACGGCGTCAATGGTAAAGCAGTAGAGGAAAGCGAGATCTAGGATATCTCCTGTCCTAGGCGTAGGGGGTTCCAAAAAGCACACTCATGTATGCTGTTGGAGTCATGGTCTGGGGGTTGGTTCGGTGCTTTTTCCTGCAGCTAGTTAATTAGTCGAGCTTCGTAATACATAATTAGGAAGTTTCTTGCCTGCTTTCCATCCCCATCTCTTCTGCTTCTTCGCCTCTTCTTGACTGCTTGTCTTATTCTTCGTCTTATCGTCAACTTTCAACTTCATCTTCAGCTTCATCTTGATAACATCACGTGATCCAGGCCGCAAAAGGAACGCGAAAGCTCAAGCGGAAGAAACAAACAGACAGACAAGACAGATAACTAAAGCAGCAGGAAACAAAACAGCTTCACCACCTTCGCAGCCTCGCAGACGAGATACCTAGACCTTGCGGCAGCTTGTCCAGCTTTGATAGCACCGATATACACCAGCAGAAGCCAAGGAAGACCGCAAGATGGACACCCTCGTAGCCCAATACTCCCGGCCGTCGAGCTTCCAGGACGACTACGAGACCGAGCAGCAGGATGTCCTAGAAAGAGCTCCTCCGCTGTCTCTCAGATTCTCTCTCCCTCCTATTGACAGAGTGGGTGACCGCAAGCAGCCCTTTGTGTTAGCTGTATCATAACTAACCGAGTGTGTGCAGCCGTCTGCCTTCCTACGAGCTACGACAGACGACCATGCCAACCCAGACTGTCCTATCAAGATTGCCCACGGTACAACAACACTCGCGTTCAGATTCCAGGGCGGTATAATTGTAGCTACAGACTCCAGAGCTACGGCAGGAAACTGGATTGCCAGTCAGACGGTCAAGAAGGTCATTGAGATCAACAGTTGCTTGCTCGGGACCATGGCCGGTGGTGCTGCTGTATGTCTCGACATCCCCCCCTCCTACTTGATCCGTCTAATGCTGTTATAGGACTGCCAATACTGGCTTGCATATCTAGGCATGCAATGCCGTCTTCATGAGCTTCGACACAAACGCCGTATCTCCGTTGCCGCCGCCTCCAAGATCCTCGCTAACCTAGTCTATAACTACAAGGGAATGGGTCTCAGCATGGGAACCATGTGCGCCGGCGTCACGCCCGAAGAAGGCCCGGCGCTGTACTACATTGATTCCGACGGCACTCGGTTGCCAGGGAACCTGTTCTGCGTTGGATCAGGTCAGACATTTGCATATGGTGTGCTGGATGCGGAGTACCGATATGACTTGACGGAAGAGGAGGCCCTCGCGCTTGGGTCTAGAAGTATTCTCGCTGCTACACACAGAGATGCTTACTCTGGTGGTTTTATCAACCTATACCATGTGAAGGAGGACGGATGGGTAAAGCACGGATTCAGCGATACCAACCCTATCTTCTGGAATACCAAGCTTGAGAAGGGTGAATTTTCAAATGTCTCTGAGAGCATTGTGAACTAAAACTTTATTCGACAATCTCTTACTCCCTCTCTTCTTACTCTACCAAACCAAACACTCGACTGCACGCATGGTGTATCGGATAGACGACTACCAGTGATAAATCTACGGTGATTAATATACTGTATCATTATCAAATCACCTTTGAAACGAATGCACAAGATACAATTCTGGTATTATGAATCATCCTCTTCTATGTATTCACTGTCATAAACTCAAACTAGAGAACTACGGAGCCTCAGATTACATACATGCAAAAGACACCAGACTTAGGTTCTTGTCCAGATATCAAGCAGAAACCACCAAACTACCCCCTTTATAACATCCCCTATTAAACGATACAACATCTATCAAACTTAAAGAACCAAAAGGACTAGTTTTATCATTATATCATCTATGCAGGGCGATATAGTTGATATCAAGGCTTGAATGGTATCATTGGCCGTAGAACAAGTAGCCTAAGAGCTTGACCGAGACTCATTGGCATACTCCCATGTAAAATAGCTCAAGAGAAGCTTTGGGTACGTATTTATTATTCTATGTAGGATTATTGTGCACCGCAAAGATGCAATTAGAAGGGCTTAACACAAGAGTTTGCCATCCTGCAGGACAAGCGCAAGGAGGATGTTTCCACATGCTTTCATCTCATTGTATACATTTAAACCCCCAGTGACGCCCACTAGCCCTCTACTCCTTGTATTGGTGTTGTCGCTTGGAAGGAGACTGTGAATTTTCAACACTCATCCATTTGCTCTCGACTCTGTCCTGGATTTCTCGGAGAAAGTTATCGAATATATCTGAATTGTCGGCCACGATCTGGCCGACCATTCTCTTCGCCGAGTTATATTCGACAAATCTATCCCAGGAGTATTTCGAAAACAAGATGTAGACTTCTTATTCCTATTTTTGGCCTAGCCGGTGAAGTCGCCCAATGGCTTGGACCGTAGTATTGACATTTTGAGCCGGCTCCACGAGTATTATAGTGTTGCAATTGCCATGCAAGTTAAGGCCCACTCCCCCGCACGCATACGTTGTTAAAAGGACGTCGCAGTCGTACGTTGGATCATTGAAGTTTCTAAACGCCTACTATCTCTCGTCTAGGTCCATTCCCGCATGGATAATGAGGACTTTAAACTCGAGCAAATCGAGTAGCACGAGCAGCTTGAGATGATTCATGTCGATATAAGGTTATAAGGCCGTCCCAAATATCTCCGAGTTGATCCTCGAAATACCTAGGGATGTCCTGGCCAGCTTGACTAAAAGACCACTTACATCGTCGAACGCTTCTTCGAATTCGGCGGGTAGGAAAAGGCCGTTTCGTGCTGTATCAATTTCTCTGTAGGTATCTTGCTGAAAATGTGGTCCATAGCTTTCTAACCATGAGACAGAGGGAAACATAGGTAGCGACGAAGTATTTATATATATGCCATTCCCCAGTCAGGATATTGGGGTATATTATCTCGGTGTCCTCTTTTTGTCTATCCGGAGTAAGACGAACAAGCGTCTGCCTGAATATCAACATATGCCATCCAGACAAAGAGTTTTTTTTTGGTTTTACTTACCGCTGCGCCACCAGATTCAATTGTACTGGCTCTTCTGGCTATCCTTTCTTCTACCACCTGTGGGTGGCAGAGGCAGCGGCATTCGGTATCGTGCTCATCGTCTTTGGCAACACTCGCCTTGCGTACTAATATTAAAATAAAGGAGAAGAGGAGACAAAAAAAAGAAGTCTCACTATAAGATAGAGTATCAACCGTTAACACACTATATTTTGAACTATTATAGAGTTTGTTTGGTTTTACTTACCACCGTGCCGCCGGGTTTAACAACACTCTCCCTACGGAGGATTTTCGCCGCCACTACCTATAGGTGGCAGGGGCAACGGCATTGCGCATCATGGCAGAGGGGGCGGGCATAGGGCTCCCCTTGGGGTAGGGGGGAAGGAGGTAGATGGTCGGTAGTGGTAGTGGTAGCCTCCTCAGATTATATTTAAAAGATGGGAACTTTCTCCTACACCACTTCAGAGGGTAACACGTTCTTCCCACCAGCCAGCAGACGTTATAGAGACCGTCATTGTCTCTTATTCGAACTTAATCACCGAAGTTTCTGGTGATATGCTCATACCCTTTACAAAAATCGCTGGACGTGGGCCCTAGGGCAATCCCCCCGAGGTCGAGGGAAAAGAGCGCGGGCCACGCCGCTGTTGGGTTCGCCTCGTTAGCAGTGCTATTATCGGACATTACTGCTAGTGCTGGTGGTGGTATTGGGGGAGGCGGTATACCCGCGGTCTGCCCAGCGCCGACTAATCGAACGTCAGTGCCATGTCAGGTTTCTTTGGTGGGCTATAGCTTACACTGCATAACAGAGGGCATGGGCCTAAACAAACATCGTATGTGACAATTATGCCACATATCCCACCGACCCCGATTTGGGCAATCCCCCCGAGGTCGAGGGGAAAGAGCGCGGGCCACGCCGCTGTTGGGTTCGCCCCGGTGCTTTTGGCCATCGTGGTGGTGATGGCGGTGGTGGTATACTGTCTAACGCCACAAGGGGTGGCAGGCGTCTAAGACGTGAGAGATCATGGATGGCCCCGTAAAGAGTTTCAACAGCTTGCCGGAAGGCATCTGCTTTGAATTTCGACTTCGGCTGGTTTCCACATGCTGATGCTATCCGGAGTCGCGGCCTGCCTACCCAGCCGGTGAGGCGTCGAGTAGATGGGCTTGTGGCTTCTCCACAGTTGAGAGATCAGAAATTGCCTATGCTCCAGGCGGATGGCGGGCGCTTGTGTTCCTAGATCTATCCTCCACCGTGGTTTGGATATCAACTTCAGGTATCCTACCAGGTCGGCAACTTTGTTGATGAATGGTGGCCACTGTAAGGTTATAACTTTCATTGCATAAGCTATAGTAGCCCAAGACAGGTTTTGGGTCCCTGGTAAGCAAATACCCCTTGTTGCAATCATGCAACATACTCCAGCGGCCCCAATTTGTGCAGTCCCGCCGAGGTTGGTGTTTGGGTCTCCTTCGAGTGAGTCCAGGTCCTGGTTATAGGGAGTCTAAGCCGCGGGACCCAAAGCTGGAGGCGTCTCTAAGCAGTAGATGTATCCCTATCCTTGGCCACTATCAAGGATGGATTTTGGTTGAATGGGGCACTTTGACAGTTTCTTGAGTGTTGAGTTGAAGTTGAAGTTGAAGCTGACGTCCTTCGAAAATCTTACCGAATTTATAGTGCTCTCCTCCACTCGTGAATACGTAACGTAGCCTATGATAGCCAGTGAATACGGGGGTGAATAACCGTAGTTAAGAGTAAGGAAGAGTGAATAATTGAAGTGCAGTGAAGGGAGCATATCTATGCGTATATTGCTGTCATGCATGAATCAAGTAGTATTAACAAACTGAGGAAAAAAAAGACAACGCTATTTAGTTAGTTATCGACATGGAATCTCATCTTAATGCCCATGGCAGCAAGCTCCACGTCGAGATATTTGAGCACTCCAGGCACAGCAACCACGGTTGTATCACTGCCGCCGACGTATCTCTTGCCCGTGCCGTCTTCCCACACTTCGGCCCTGGGGTCGTCGAAGACCGCCTCCCTGGCGCATCTTCTACACCGTACAATACCAGCCAGGCCGCCGAGGGCACTGACTCCACTGAGAGGTTTGGCTATCGCGTCAGCAGTGGACTGGACGACGGCCTCCATTGCTGGGTTTTTATGCGGCGACAGGAGCTGCGAAACCGCTACCTGCGTTGAGATAAAAGAACCACAGGCTCGACATATCCATGCACGCTGAGAGTCAGAGCAGTTCATCAGTCGGTCCTGGAGTAGGAATGCTGCACCGTGGGCCAGCAATGCATCACGCTCCATCTCTCCGACACGGATACCACCACCCTTAGCACGACCCTTGACGGGCTGGCCGGTCAGAGCGTTGACGGGACCAGTCGTACGCACTTGGAACTTATCGTTAACCATGTGTCGTAGACGCTGGTAGTAGACGACGCCGATGTAGATGTCAGCTGCAAACTCCCGGCCTGTGATGCCAGAGTACATGGGCTCGTTTCCGTGGAAGTTATAGCCGGCTTTTTGAAGCTGTTTGCCAAAGTAGTCTCCTGCCGTCGTTTCTTCAGAGAACTGGAAGGGCGTCGAATCTTGGGGCAGACCGTGTAGTGAGCCGGCTTTACCTGCTAGCGACTCGACAAACATACCTATCGTCATTCGAGATGGGAAAGCGTGAGGGTTAATGATGACATCAGGCTGGATGCCGGACTCGGAGAATGGCATGTCTGCCGATGGCCATAGCTGGGACAAGACACCCTTTTGGCCGTGGCGGGATGAGAACTTGTCACCAATGACCGGTCGACGGGGCACTCTGTACTTGATGCTGACGGCCTGGCACACTTCGTTTCCTGTCTCCGATCCAAGGACTCTGACACTATCGACGAATCCTTCTTCTCCGTCTTTGTATTTCAGGAAGTGTGTCTGCTTGTCGACGTTGATGTATGTGTCTGTCGCTGGGTCATATTGAACAGTGTACCAGGCGCACACCAGGCTCCCTTCGCTCACTTTGGCTCCAATATGCGGCAGTCCATCTTCATCAAGCTGCGATTTCCACTCCGCCTTGATCAAACCGCCCGGCGCAAACCCGAATAGCTTGGTGATCGCTCGCTTGGATTTCCCGCGTCCTCGTGATTCTTTATCATCCAAAGCATAAATCTTCGTTTTGTAAATGGTCCCGTAGCCAAACCCACGCTCATGGGAAGATTTGTTTATTATCATAGCGTCGTCCATGTCGTAGCCTGTGTATGAGATGACGGCAACTACTGCATTCATGCCGTTGGGGAAGTTATCCAGTCCATAGGCGTTATACAGAGGTGGTCTGACTACCGGTGTCTGACCAGTCTGCAGTCGGTAGAGCTTGTTGTCTGTTCTGTACTCGATGGCTGTACCGGGAGTTCCCATTGCTTGTTTACCCATCTGACACTGGTACATGTTACGCGGAGACTGGTTGAAGTCGGAGAACGGAGTCATGTTGGCGAGGATAGAGAGAATATGAGTTGGGTCAAACTCGATGTGGGTGGAAACGCCGTTTTTGATATCAGAAGCAACGCAGGCGATTTCCATATAAGGCTGCTCGAACGGGCCGACATAGTCCAGCCTATCTAGAGGGAGATATCTGACCGGCCGATACATACGAGCAGCTTCAGAGAACATGTACACGCCCGGATATTGACCGCCATTCGAACTGGGAACATAACCAATTTCAAGCTCTACCGGAATGTGCTTGTGGCCCTGAACCTTCCAGTACCGGAGGGTGTCGGCAATAACACGAGACTGTTTTGGCGTGCAGTATCCTAGAATCTTTCCATCCAGCAGGACAGGGATACTCTCCTCAGTGGAACAGGATGATTCAGAAGTCACTCCAAGTCCAGCAAGAACCCCAGGCACGCCTGAGACATCCAGGTTGGAGGTCGATATTAGACATTTGTGCGCTAGATGGTTCAGCAAACCGCAAGGACTTCCATCAGGGGTATGCACAGGGCAGAGGAACCCCCAACTCTCCGGCAGCAGTTTACGAACTGTAGTAGTTTTCAATTGCGCGAAAAAGCTTCCTCTGTGAATCATTCGGAAATGACTGATAAATCGGTAGAAGTTGATCTTTTCCGCCATTACCGTATAACCAGAAGGCTGCTGAAGATCAAGTCCAGTAGGACTAACTAGGTTTCCAGTGGACAGGAAATATTCCATAGCACCGCCAATATTTTCGTTTGTCCTGCCGATAACCCTCGCAAGGAAGTCCCTTTCGAAGCTGGGATCTGTGAATTTGGCATCGTCATTTTTTAATCTCCAGTCCCGAACAATGGGGCCAACGGATTTTAACCATTCCTCCAGTCTTTCTTTCAGAAGCATGCCGTACAAGTAGCCACCAAGCAGAACTTCCTGGTTCGATACCGCATCGGGGTTGTCAGGAGCACAATCTCCCGCAACCAGGTTATAGAGCTTCCGTATCATGAACAAGATCATGTTAAACTTGTCATTGTTCTGGGTTTCGGTAACATTTTGATTACCCAGGTGTGGTAGGACTATCTTTCGGAGGAATTCAGTACCAACATCTTCGTCCGGAACATCCTCTGGCATTCCAAGGACGAATCTAAACTTGGAGCCCAAGTAGGCCCTGCATTTTGACCGAGAATGGACGCCGTATGCCTTGTACGTGCGTAAGAGCAGTTCAACACGGTCAGTGACGAAGGTATTCTCGATACCCAAGGATCCTTCCCCGCCGACCAGTCGTTCAAATATCTCGCGGTCATTGGTTTCGATCAGCGCCTTCAGAATCATCATGACAGGCACAAGGTATTCGTTCTTTCTCCAGGAAAACCGGAACGTGACGTTTCCATCATTAAGGTAATGAAGTACATTCGTCTGCGAGGTCTGATCCGGCCTGACAGAGCGAATCTGTACACCAAACTTTGTATACGCTGAGCCACGCTTCTGGAAAGAGTTTCGGATAATTGCGGTTGGAAAGTTTCTTTTACCAACGATTAGCATTCGGATAAGCTTCTCATTTCCGTTGACGACAAAGTAGCCGCCCAGCTCTTCTGACTCTTCCTTGCGATCAACCAGCTGAGCCGGGGTAGCCTTTTCTAGATGGCATCGGTTGGACTAGGAGCAGGTTAGTTAAGGTCTCGCAATGGATACGTAGACAGTTTTATATAGAATCAACCATACCCGCAACATGATGGGAACTTGACCCAACTCCCGAACTGACTCCTTCCACTCTCCATTGTTCACTCTGTATTCCAATCTCGCCCTTAGTTTTCCTCGATAAGTCGCATGTCTTTCACGGCACTCGGCAGGGTAGATTTCTCGATTGCGCGTGCTGTATTTGTTCGAGGCCGGGAGAACGGCTTTCTCCAAGAATAGCTCAGTTATCCGCACGCTCAGCTTGTTTCTCTTTGGTGCCCTTCTTCCATCCTCTCGTCGAGCAGCTTTTTCTTCAGGCGTTTTCGAGTTCCCGTCAATGAAAGATTTTATTCCGATATCCTTGAGAGCTGCGTCCAGCACTTTGCTATCCTCAAATAGAGCATTGAACGAGTCGATGTGAGGGCGAATGGCGGCTGCTAGCGCAGGGTACGCTGTCTTATCCTTTGGAGGATGTCTGAATAACCGCTCCCGTCTGAGAGTGTCATATTCAACAGACCAGTCGGCGTCACTTTTGCCCCCCATTGCTATGGTATATATTGTTGTCGCCGTGAGATGTAGAGACGGGGTCAAGTGAGAAGCTAAAATTTCATAGCGAGGGGCAACCAAGCCCCGGAGTTGAGTTCAATTGATGTCGTCTGAGGACTTACGATATCGATAGGACGCCTCAGTACTGCTCGTGGTGGTGTCGCAGAAGCTCGCCGTCTTCAAGCTGATTTTTTTCCTTTTGATAACTTTCAAGCTTTTTTTTCTTTACTTCCAATTAAAGTTTTGGTCAGTACTTATCGTCACGTGTAGATAAGCCCAGCTTGGCCAGTTCTCTCGCTGTTTTAATGCAACCTGCAAGTTGAGGTATCGCTGTTTTAAAAAAGCTGAGTAAGGCCGATCAGCCAATAAGAGCGAATAACATTATTACTCAGCAACTATGTCTTTTCTTTTCTATCTCAACAACAACAGCAAGCAACATCACGCCAATCATCCTCAACGCTGTACGGGAACAACATCTGGCCTTCAGCTGAGGTGCAGCTCTTCTGCTGGCTTTCATCATAACGGGACAAGGAAAGCTGTTATTGGGTATCAGTTACGGAAGAAGCAATTTTTGGCTTTGATGTGATTTCGAGGTGATCCGTCTACCCAAATGTGAGTTCTCCCATTGCAAATCCTTGGTAGGGGCCCTCATTCAGGCTTTGGAAGCCTTCACACAGTACGGAGCGCTCAGAACAGTCGTACCGAATATTACAGGCGTTCTTCAGTCCCCGCTGGGAAAAGTTCGATTTACAGTACACTCCTAACGACGATTAGATCCCACCGGTTCTCGCGATAGGTTCATCCTATACGGAGTATACAAGTACTACTTCTGACTCAGGCTCAAGGTCTTCGATTCAATCAATTGCTTTTTGGGCTCAGGCTTTTCTGTTCTCCAATCATGGGTTGATGCAGAATCTCCCTCCGCTTTTGCTGATCTCTTAACGCGTGGCGCAACGCCTTGAGCTGATCTATCCAGCCTGCCATTCGAGCCTCCGAGGAGCTTGGACTCATGTCTCCTCTGTAGTTAGGTGTTTCGTATAATCGAATGTTGAAGCTCGCACTCTTCACACTAGCAGAGTTAAGCCCCCAAATACTCCGTACCCCAGGACCAAAGAGCATGCCCTGTCTGCTGGCTTGGGCTGGCCATCTAAGTCAAAGAGAACACGCGAAGGATTGATAAAATGAAGCTCATAAGAGACTGACTGGGGATTAGACAGAGTGCGTTTATACCTAGGCAGACGCTTCAATGGCTTCTGCTCCCTTAAAACGCCTTGACCGCTAATCGCCCAAGCTCCTGGAGATGCAGCAGCTTCCCCTCAGTTCTTTGGTAATCCTGCATAGATGATATACAGCCAATAATTCTCCAAAGGATACAGGGGTTATAACATTACCTACTCCGTAGTGCTGCGCATACATGTTATTTCTTTTTCTTCCGGACATCGTTTCTTTCCCTGCATCGGTTTCTCCAGTTCCATACGAAGGAGTTATTGTGGAATAAACTGGAGTAACTAGCTAACTAGTTATTTGACGTTTATTCAACGCAAATTCAGCGCAGTACTCCCAAATTTACCATTCCATACAGACATGCCCGGTGGCTTTATGCACTTATACTGGATTACTCCATGCAGAGTATAGAGTACACGTTTGTCTAACTCTCAGTTTTAAAGCTCCTGCCTACTGACCTATTCTTGCTGTTTTGGGGTGCTGAATAACGTCATCCAAACATATACCTTATTGAATACGGCCATTTAATCATTTGCATTCCGCCTATCTGACAATCTCAAAAGAGAGTGATAATCTAACTGAGTTTACGCCTATTAATCAACGACACCAAACTTTTCAATATCTTAGCCGGAATTAAAATCCACCTGGAGGTGGTGTTTGTGCATATCTGTAACTCTTGCTCCTGTGCTCTCCGCCACAAAAACGCCAGTGGCATTTTTCTGTGGATAAAACCACTTAAAGTTATTGATAACATTCAACGCCATGCAAATACCGCAGAAGTGTCCTAGCTATTGATACCACGAATTTGGCCACGAGAATGTAGCTCGAGGCATGGCTTACTTGGGCTTCCTATACTTTCCCCCAACATGGCATAACTACAGATGCAAGATCATCCGGGGATCACGCCTAAAGAGAACTTTTTTGGTTAAAGCTCAAATTGAGTTTCACATCACTGACTTGGTGTTGAGTTATCCCAAGGCGTATGAGCCTTGATATGGGCTGGTATAAGTTCTCTCGAGAATCGAAAGATCTGACTCTTATATTTTCTGAATACACATATTTATTGATTGCGTTACCTCTATACCCCATACCTGGAGATTCCTACCTAGACTTCAATAACCACGTGTATTTTGCGACCGTGACAAGATGGCGATTCAAAGCGACAGCACTAAGATTATCGAACCACCAGGGTCAGTGGCCCTAAACCACCAGGAAAATGATGCGAGATTGAACCAGAAACCAACGTCCAATGGTGAAAAAAAGGTAAGTAATGTATTCTATTTGACTAATATGATGACCTCAAACTCATAATATTATAAGCATGAAGGCTGCCCCCCAGTCGCCATAGTAGGAATGGCACTGAGAGTGCCTGGAGGGGTGAAGTCTCCAGACGAGCTGTGGAAATTCTTGCTTGAGAAAAAAAATGGAGTTTGTGAAGTGCCTGGTAGCAGATACAATATCGATGCCTTCTACAGTGAAAACAAGACGCACACCGTCAAAACTAGACATGGATACTATCTAGATGAGGACCCTGCCAGCTTCGATGCGTCTTTCTTTTCTATCACTAAAGAAGAGGCTGAACAGATGGATCCGCAGCAGCGCAAACTCATGGAAGTCTTTTGGGAATGCCTAGAGAGCGCAGGTGAAACTGACTGGAAAGGCAAAAACATTGGCTGCTACGTTGGAGTTTATGGTGAAGATTGGCTGGATCTCGCTAGTAAGGATCCTCAATACACCAGTCGCTTCCATATTCTTGGTACAGGCCAGTTCGCTCTGTCTAACAGGCTGTCATGGGAGTATGATTTTCGTGGGCCCAGGTGCGTTGTTTCTATAAATACTTTCATGACCCCTTTCAGTAATATGTGTACTGATATTCCTGTAGCATGACTATACAAACTGGATGCTCCGCGTCCCTGGTTGGCTTGCATGAAGCCTGCCAGGCGCTTTATTCCGGCGAATGCTCCTCAGCTATCGTTGGAGGCACGAGTTTAATTTTCGCGCCCACTATGACGGCCACAATGTCCGATAATACTGTTATGTCTCCAACCGGGATATGTAGAACCTTCGATGCAGGAGCGGATGGGTATGGTCGAGCTGAAGCAATAAATGCCCTGTACATCAAACGTCTGGATGATGCACTCCGAAACAACGATCCTATTAGAGGTATAATACGTTCCACTTCACTCAACTTCGATGGTAGAACACCCACTATCACTACTCCTGGGTCCGAATCCCAAGAGGCTCTTATCCGCAGAGCCTATGAAAGTGCTGGGATCAGTGATATCAGTCAAACAGGGTGTTTCGAATGTCATGGGACTGGTACAGTTGCTGGAGATACCGCAGAAGTATCCGTCGTTGCCAAAGTTTTCGAAGGAAAAGGAGTTGTAATAACTGGAGTAAGTCAAAGCCCTTCCTGGAACCGGAATAATATGAGATACTGAACGGCTATAGATAAAACCAAATATTGGACATGGAGAAGGTGCTTCAGGAATTTCGAGTGTTATCAAGGGGGTGATGGCCCTTGAACATGATATAATCCCACCCAATGTCTTCTTTGAAACTCCAAACCCCAGGATCCCATTCAAAGAGGGAAATCTTCAGGTGCCAGTGGAGGCTTTGCCCTGGCCAGAGAACCGCAGCAAAAGAGTTAGTGTTAACAGTTTCGGCGTCGGCGGCGCCAATGCTCACACTATTCTGGAATCAACAGCTTCGTTTTGCGGCATTGCTGCAAAGTCAAGTCCTGTACAATGCGATGGACCTCGCCTCCTAACTGTATCCGCAAAGAATGCGAACAAGCTGAAAGAGCGAATTCAGGCAACTGCTGACTACCTGAATGAAGGTGTATCAAAGCTACACGACTTGGCTTACACACTTGGAGTACGCCGAGAGCATTTACCGCACCGCGCCTTTACCATAGCACAACCGGGCCAACCTGTTAGCCCTGCTGGTTTCCACACTGGCCAGGATAAGTCCCCTGATCTGACTTTTGTCTTTACTGGTCAAGGTGCTCAATGGTCAGGCATGGGACAAGATTTACTGAACTCTTTTCCGGATGCCAGGAAAGATGTTCAGGCATTGGATAAGGCCCTCCAAGATTTACCAAATGGCCCCAACTGGACCCTGGAAGGTAACAGAACCATATAGCCAACGCTCGCGTATGTACTAACTTATTCTTTAGAGGAACTTAGTAAAACGGGCGATGACAGCCGGGTCAATGAGGCAGAGTTCTCGCAGCCTTTGTGTACTGCCCTCCAAATTGCCCTGGTGAACATCTTCAACAGATGGGGTATCAGACCGTCGTCCGTCGTCGGGCATTCTAGCGGAGAAATCACAGCTGCATATGCCGCTGGTGCTATCACCTCTGAATCAGCTATAATTATAGCATACTGTCGAGGCAAGGCGACAAAGGAATTGAAAAGGAAGGGCGCCATGGCAGCCATTGGCCTAGGAAGAGACAAGGTCACTCGATACTTGGAAGACGGCGTTGTTATCGCCTGTGAAAACAGCCCTCAGAGTGTGACACTGTCAGGAGAAGCGGCTACTCTTGAGAATGTAATGGCATCGATTAAGAAAGATCTACCAGATGCATTTTGCAGACGGCTTCGTGTGTCCGTTGCTTATCACTCTCGTAGGTCGATTCCTATCAAATATATGCATACCACCTGCTGACTAGCCTAGACCACATGCGTGAACTTGGGCCATCCTATGAATCGTCAATCTCCCCGTTTATCAGGCACAATGAGAAAATGCTGCCTCTGTTCTCTACTGTTGCCTCTAAAAGCATTACTCGGCCTCATGAACTTGACGCTGCCTACTGGCGCAGTAACCTGGAATCTCCTGTGCTATTCTCCGGTGCGGTCCAAAGTATCCTCCAAGCGTCACGGAAAACTGCTTTTCTCGAAATTGGACCCCATGGCGCTCTTTCGGGCCCTCTCCGCCAGATTTTCCAGGCTGCCGGTCTCAAATCTCCTCCTGTATATGTTCCTACGCTTGACCGGAATGAAACCGATTCTCGGCCCCAACTTCTGGCCGCAGCTGGATCTATTCATGTTTGCGGAGTGTCTGTTGATCTAGCATCTGTGAATGGAAAAGGCAACACACTGGGCAACCTTCCTCCATATCCATGGGATCACGACCAGAAGTTCTGGTATGCTAGCCGCCTGACAAATGAATGGAGATTTCGCGCCTACCCTCATCATGAACTTCTCGGCAGTCTGGCAGTTGAGGCTTCAGGTATTGAGCCGTTGTGGAGAAACGTATTGCGGTTAGACGATGTACCATGGCTTATCGAGCATAACCTCCAAGGCGATATTATATTCCCAGCTACAGGTTATATTTCAATGGCTGGAGAGGCCATTCGCCAAATCTTTCCAGATCCCGATGCGGAAGACTATACTATACGGAATCTTCTCATCAAATCTCCGATGGTGTTGAGACGTGAACGAGAAACTGAAGTAATCACTGCCTTTAAGCCTTCCAAAATCACAGATCTTGTTGATTCTGAGTGGTACTCGTTTACAATAATGTCGCATGATGGGGCTGAGTGGACGAAACACTGTCAAGGAGAGGTGAAGGCTGGCCCTGACAATCCTCGCAAAGGACATAAAATTCCGACATATAACCGAGCCGTTGATGCTGCCCTATGCTACAAAATGATAGACAGGGCTGGATTTAACTACGGGCCCCGTTTCAGGCGCTTCAAGGATATATCTGTCCATCTGACTGAAAACAGAGCCTCTGCAAAGGTTACTGAGCTTCAGGAAAAACCCGTTAGCCGGTATGCTCTTCATCCAGCCACGATGGATCATGTTCTACAGTTGTTCCCCATCAATGTGTCCAAGGGTTTACCCCGTCTTCTATATATCCTAGTTCCAGCATCCTTAGGAAAGATTTATGTACGAGGAAGCTCATCAGAACTTAGTATTGAAACGGTGTACACCCATAATAACAATGGAGTTCTGGTTGGAAATGCCACAATGATGGAGGGTGACGAACTTGCTCTTACTTTCGATGACTGCATCGGCTTTCCAGTGGCAGGATTTGGGAATTTTGCTGGAGGGTCCGAGACATCGCTGTGCTCCCAGATACGGTGGGCTCCAGACATCGATTTTATACCTTCGCAAGTGTTACTTCCTACTCTATCAGCCCCGGAATCATATCGTGCAATGGCTGGCGACATAGAACAACTCAGCGTCCTTTATATTTTGGAGACTGCGGATAAACTTGCTAGTATCAAGCCGACAGACTCGTTCCTAAACTGCTGGAAGAACTGGGTCGTCTCCAAAGCTTCAAGTCTTCGCCAGCTACCTGAGACTTTGCCTCTTGAAGCCCATGAATGGACCCAGATGAGTTCAGAATGCCGCAAGGAGCGCATCAAGACGTTAGCATCTCGGTACACCGCATCGGAGGAGGATCACTCGGTTCCATTTGAATGTATGCAATACATATATGAGAATTGTGAAAGGTTAATCGAGGAAAAAGACCTATCGAAAGAAACTACCGACTACTTGGAGAGATACCGGGGATTTATTCAATCACACTGCGACTGGAGCCCCTTTTTAACATCACTTGCCCATTCTAACCCGTCCATGCGGGTACTTGAAATTGGTGGAGGGAGAGGACACGCTACTCAGGTCGTGTTGAAGCATCTACGGTCGCCTGAAGGGTCCCGGATGTTTTCGCATTACATGTTCACAGATTCATCGGATAGTATCATACAGGCAGCCAAAGAAGTGGTTACCGATGGGGTTGAGCACAAAGTACTTGATATAGCCAAGGATCCCTCGGAGCAGGGCTTCAAGCTTCATAGCTTTGACTTGGTTATTGCTTCAAACGTCAGTATCTCTGTTGATGTCAACAGGAAATCAGCTAATTGTGGCTATCTAGGCTCTTAATTCTACGCCCCAAGTTCAAGAGCCTCTCAAGAATATACACAAGCTGCTTGCCAGTGGTGGCAGAGTTCTGTTTCAAGAGATGCAGCCGGGTATGTGTATTCATAATCAGCAGTAGTCAGATTTGTTCTTGTCTTGCTAATGATCCAAAAACAGGAGTATTATCCACAACCTATATCATGGTATGTAAAGGCATGTGGTGATCCACGTTGGATAGTTAACTAACAGGGAAATAGGGGCTACTTCCGAGCTGGCAATCCAGTGAAGACGGTAGGCTTGAACAGCCATGCCTGTCCCCAGCCCAATGGGAACAGGAATTTCATGCGGCTGGATTTTCTGGAGCAGAAGCCATCAGCTATGACTTGGATACTCCCCATCAGACATCCTTTTCGGTCCTGTCGAGTGTAAAAGCCGCTCCTGCCCCCCTGACCGACGTTACTTTGTTAGTGGGAGAATCTCCCGGTCCCTGGGCCAAAGAAGTTGCCGATACCCTTGGAGAAGCAGGACACCAAATACATTGGGGCAGATTGGACCTCCCACCTCCAACAAGCCAGTGTATTATTTCATTGCTGGATTTGGACGGGCCTTACCTTTATGATCTGTCTGAGGAGAAATACGCTGCTCTTCACTTATATATGTCTCAGATTGGTAAATCTAGGCTGATATGGGTGACAAGCGCAAACCAGCTTACCTGCAACGACCCCCGTTTCAGCCTGATTTTTGGGTTTGCCCGGACGCTAAGGGGTGAGAACGGTCTGGACATCTCCACCTTTGAGACAGATACATTCAACGGCGAAGCCGTAAATGGGTTGGTAAAAGTTCTTAGCAAGATTGAACAATCCCGTGCGCTCTCTGCACTTGACCCTGAGTATGAATTCGCCTTCCATCATGGAACTATACATACTGGCCGGTGCCACTGGATTTCACCTCAGAGTCAAATGCCGATCCAATCCCTAGGGGAAACACCAAGAAAGCTCTCAATGAAAGCTGTTGGATCAATAGATTCACTCTACTGGCAACCCTTCGATGGGCCTAAAGAGCTGACGGGGAATGATGTAGAGATTGATATTCATTATGTTGGGTTAAACTTCAGGGTACGTAATGAACTTCTCCTATGTGTTTTTGGTTTTGGTACGGCTTACTGACTCGAATTGTAGGACATCATGGTCGCCGTCGGGCTTTTTGGAGATCCTGACGAATTTGGTATAGAGGGCAGCGGGATTGTTCGGCGCGTGGCACCTGGAGTTGTCGACTTCAAACCTGGGGACAAAGTCATTGTTATAGATATTAGGTCCTTTCGCACTCAGATTGTGCGATCAGCAGATTTGATCGTTCCCGTTCCAGAAGGTCTGACATTAGAGGATGCTTCGACAATGCCCTGCGTGTATTTCACGTCCATACTCTGTTTAGACTGGCTTGCTCGAGTCAAGAAAGGCGAGGTAAGAAGCAAGATTTGAATGTGCCATTATATATGCTAACCAATATTAGTCGGTACTCATACACTCCGCCTGCGGTGGAGTTGGCCTGTCTGCAATTCAGGTTTGCAAAGTGTTGGGTGCAGAGGTGTGTACCTATGTTCAATCCCAAAACACTAATTGCGTTGCATGCAACTTTCTAATTGTATTCATATTCTAGGTATTCGTCACGGTCGGGAGTGAGGAGAAGGTCCAGTACCTCATGGATGAGTTTGGCATCCCACGCCATCGTATATTCAATTCTAGAAACGCGGATTTCCTTCCATGTATTATGAAAGAGACGGATGGCAGGGGCGTTGACGTTGTTCTAAACTCTCTAACAGGAAAGCTGCTGCATGCTTCCTGGCGGTGTGTCGCACCCTTTGGCAAGATGGTTGAGCTTGGAAAACGAGACTTTTTGGGCAACGGACGCCTGGATCTGGCGCCGATGATTGAAAACCGCTCATTCATAGGATTTGATCTGGGTCGCTGGATAAACGCGGGCATTAAAACTTGGAAACGGTAAGTGAGGGAACATCTTGACTCTACCGATGGACCATCATAGCTAACCAAGATAAAAGCATGACGGACCAGTTCTTGTGGTGGTATAACCAGGAAAGCATTAAGCCTATCCGGCCAATTAAGGTCTATGATGCTACGGATATCGTAGAGGCATTCCGCTATATGCAACAAGGAACCCATATGGGTAAAATTGTGATCCGGATTCCCCAAGACCGTTCGGCTATCCCACTGACAGGAGTGAAAGCCCCGGTCCGGTTTTCGCCAGAGGTCTCTTACCTTTTGGTTGGTGGCCTAGGTGGCTTGGGACGTTCGATATCATCTTGGATGGTTGAGCAAGGAGCTCGTCACTTGGTGTATTTATCACGAACAGCTGGGCAAACAGAGAAGGATCAAGCCTTCATGCAAGAGCTGAAAGACCAAGGCTGTCATACGCTGTGTGTGGCAGGCAGTGTCCTTGATATCGCGGATGTGAGATCCGCCATTTCTCAGTGTCCCAAGCCACTTGCTGGTGTTCTCCAACTTTCCACAGTTCTCAAGGTATGTCTCATTAAATCAACAAGTAAGTCAGTTAAGGGAGAGCTGCTGACTGGCTTAGGACCGCACTTTCAATAAGATGAGCTATGAGGACTGGACGACATGTCTCGAGACCAAGGTTCAGGGGACCTGGAACTTGCACAGTGCGCTGGAGAATGAGAAGAACCTAGACTTCTTCGTGATGTTCGGCTCGGTGGCCGGCGTCTGTGGCAATGTTGGACAGGCCAATTATGCGGCCGCTAACGGATTTCTTAGCAGTTTCACGCAATATCGGCGGCAGCTGGGCCTTCCTGCATCCGTCCTAGAGCTGGGCATAGTCGATGAGATTGGCATGGCGAGCGACAATGATACTGCTCTACGGAATGCTCGATCGGCCTCACTCCGGCTGGTGTATGAGTACGAGCTAATTGAAGGAGTACGACTGGCCATCCACCAGTGTCGCAACCCTCCTGCCGCAGACAGCATGACATCTAGTTCCTGCATCATCGGTCTAGGCAATACGAAACCGCTCTCCGAGATGGGTGTACGCCCACTATGGCCCAAAGACGCACGGTTCGCACTCTACTCGAACCTGGAGGGTAAATACAGTGGCGAAGGGAACGAGGCAGCGAACAATGACGTCAAGCTTCTACTGTCGAATATCGGACAGAGCGCATCCTACCTGAGTACAGACGAATGCAAGGTGCGGATCCAGGCAATTCTAGCGAGCATGGTAAGACAGAACTTGCCGCATACGCAGGACATGGAGGATGATGAGGTGGCTGGCATTCACATTGATTCTCTCATGGCGATTGAGATGCGCAACTGGATCAGACGGCACCTTGGCCTTGAAGTCACTCTGGTTGAGATCAGCAAGGCTGGGATTATTGAGAAACTGGCGGATACCATCCATCATCTGATGAAGATCAAGTACGGCGTTGCTGAGGGACAAGATGCCGCTGAGCAAGACCCTAATTAGAACCAATAGTTACCGCAGTGTATATCTGTCTATGCACATGCAATGCAAGGCAGTCGACGTTCCCATCGCGACTCGAGGTGCATGATACCAGCCGAGATCTAGCCAAGGGATCGCCAGAAGAAGATGTTATCCATTCACCCTTTTTTTTACATTTTTATGTAGTTCATTTACCGTAGGATAATAAGCAGATGTTTAGACCTGGAAGCGCTGACGTCGTCGAGTGGTCAGAGCTGCGCGGCTAAGTCGGTAACCGGCTAACGCTGCGTCTATTACCTCATAACTCACCTTCCTGACAACTTGCGAGTATCACAGAAGATAAATAAGTAACTGACTATTAACCACCCATCGGCAGGCTGGCTGACAGGTTGCATAACTACTCCGGCTCGTCTGTGTCTCTGGGGGCCGATATCAGCCTGGACTAGCTAACTAGTTACCAGCCTGGTCGAAGGCTACATACACCTCAGCCATTAACGAAATATATTTCAACTACATCACACCTATTCCGCGTGGATTTACTTATTCTCTCTCCTTCGATGAGATGAAATACATCAACTAACTAGTTAACTATCAATCTATTATTTGGGACTGTTTTTTCTTTTTCCTTTCGTCTTCTCTCTTCTTACCTGGCGGCCTTCTTCTTCTTCTTCGTCCTCTTCTTCTTCCTGGATCTCGACATATCTAACTACGGAGTACTATCTATCTATTTAATTACGGCAGAGGACTACAGGACAGCTCATCTGGTCGACAGCTCGATCAGCCCGGGCCCGGGGGATCTCCATCTACGGCGTACACTTATCCGGTCTAACGGCTCCAAGCTGCGTTTATTTTGACTGCCTGTCTCTTTACTTCTTTATTTTAAGTCCTCCAGTGTTGTTCGCCTTCGGATCGGCCTCGGCTAGACTAGTAAACTAGTTGCTTAGCCTACTAGCTTCAAGGCTGGTGTTGTGTGCGAGGGAGAGAGAAAGAGAGTGTGCGTGTGTGTGTGAGGGTGGAAGTCGAGAGCGAGTGTGTTGAGTACGAGTGTGTGTTGCGGTGTACGGGCAACTGCGGCCGCCGTCATGATGCAGGGCTTCTTCCGGAGTATTTATGACTGGCTGCTGAGGATGTTCTGGTACGTTTTGGCGCCCTGGGATAAAGAGAGAGGAAGAGGCGGTGGGAACTGACTGGCGATGGCAGGGCGACGGAGATGGACGTGACGATGGTAGGCTTGCAGAACGCCGGGAAGTCGTCTCTTCTGCGAGTGCTGGCGGTAAGCTTGACTGACATGAACCACAAGATAACGCTAGAGAGAGCGGGAGAGAGAGAAAGAGAAAATGCTGACTTTGTGGTTGTAGGGCGGCGAGTTCACAGTCGAGTGAGTAGTTTAGTCGAGTTTCCTGGTGTAGAGACGGTGGCGAATATCGTGTGTTTACTGACCACTGCCACTTGTGACCATTCTTGACAGCTCTATACCCACTATCGGCTTCAACACGAAACGAGTGCAGAAGGGCCATGTCACGCTGAAATGGTAAGTGCATGAACCTGTAGTAAAGGTACTCCATATATTGCGCATGACATGGACTGACTCAGGCTTGCAGCTGGGATCTGGGAGGCCAACCTCGCTTCCGGCCGATGTGGGAGCGGTACTGCCGTGGAGTCAACGCCATCGTGTATGTTATCCTTTGCACAGGAGAAGGAGAGCAAAGAAGAGAGAAGCTAACTCGGGCGCTAGATACATCGTGGACGCAGCGGACAGAGCCAGCCTGGCCGCGTCGACGGACGAGCTGCACGACCTGGTGAGCAAACCGACGCTCGAGGGGATCCCGCTGCTGGTGCTGGGCAACAAGTCCGACCTGCCCGACGTGCTGACGGTCGACGAGCTGATCGAGGCGATGGAGCTGAAGAGTATCACGAAGCGCGAGGTGAGCTGCTACGGCATCAGCGCAAAGGAAGAGACCAACCTCGACGCTGTGCTGCGGTGGCTCATCGCGCGGTCGAGTCGTTGAGCCTGTCGTGTTTCTTCTTTCTTTCCTTCTTCCTTTTTTCCCTTTCTTCCTCTCTTTGGCTATGGTTGTTGTCTTGTCTTTCGGAGCATGCAGTGTGTAATACTATCTTCGTCCTTAATGCAGTGTCTACAGTCCCTTTCCCTTCTTCTTCGTCATCTTCGTCTTCGTCTTTGCTAACTACTTGCTTCGTTTCTTCTTCTGCTTCTTCTTATGCTGAGTTGGCTTTGCATGGTGAACTGGCCAATGGGAGTGGAGTATTTGCTTAGTCATGACTTGAATACAATTGAACACTTATAAGAGAAAGACAGAGAGAAGAAGCACGGAGTAGTGAATAGGAGAGAGTAGACAGATGAAGTTGATGGAGTAGACAGAGGAGCGGATAAGGCGCGGGACAGACGAGGGAGCCCTGGGCCTGGAGAAGACGGAGAGGAGGCCTGTCCCTGACTCGCTGCAGGCAACCAGGCAAGAGATGCATCAACCCCTGGCCTTGCGCCTTATATACGCGCATAAGGGAGAGCAGCAGGGGAGTTATGTATCTTTTAGTTATCTTTTCTCATGTCTCGCTGTCCCCCTATCAAGGCTCAGCCTGGTTCCGCTGAAAGCAATGATGCGGCAATCTTTTCTCCGGTTATATCTGCTTTGAATCTCGAGTCTCTCCCGGCCTTTTGTGCCCGAGTCCGAAAAGCATCAACAGACTGTGTGGAAAATCAAGAAGCACTCATTGAGCCGATAGATATTGAACCTCCACTGTTTGGTTCCTACCATGCCTTATTTCCAATTCGATTTCAAGATGGCTTGCGTTGGATCCTGAAGATTCCCGCCTGCGGGATATCTGAACATTTCAATGCGTCCGCCTCATCAGCGCTTCAATCTGAAGCGTTGACGATGAGACTTATCCGGCGCGAAACCTCAGTCCCGGTTCCTGAAGTCTTCACATTTGATGCAACAGTGGGCAACGAACTTGGTGTTCCTTTCATCCTCATGAGCTTCATCCAGGGAACATCTCTGTATGATTGCTGGTTTGACATGAAACTCTCAAGGGAGGGGCGGATGTTGCGCCGCACGAGAACTCTCGAGGATATTGCTCGAGCGATGGCGGAACTGAGCTCGTTCTCGTTCCCGACGGGGGGAGCCTTGATGTTTGATATGGACGGGAAACCCACTCCCGGGCCATCGAGATTTGTTGATCATCAGGCAATGCTCGAGCGGCTCGGGCAAGGCGATGACGACGACGACGACGATGACGACACTGAACCGGCGCTATATTTCGAAGCAGGCCCCTTCACAGACCCACAGAATTTCTATCTTCTCTCACTTGACCGAGCAAAGGAGCCGGAGAACAATCTGCACAGGGGGTTGCGGAGATTTCTTGAGATTCTTCTACGATGGATTCCGGCACCTCCAGACCCAAAGTTCGTTCTTACACATCCGGACTTGAATATGCAGAATGTTCTTGTATCTGAGGATGGGAGCCTGCAGGGCTTGATTGATTGGGACGGTGTGGCCGCCGTTCCTCGTTTTCTGGGGAACGAGAAATACCCGTCCTGGCTCACTCGAGACTGGGACCCAGCGATGTACGCATGGAATGAGGAAATGGAGCAGGGCATCGAACAAGATACCTTATGGGAGGACTCTCCAGGTACCCTTGCCTTGCACCGCAAAGAGTACAATGACGCTATGCAGCGGTATCTGTCTCTACAAGGGGACTCGGTTGAATCTTATAATACCCCTGCATCTCAAGGGTCATCCACGACAGAAAAATCCCTATTTGTCGAGAACCTGCTTATTGCAGCCGAGGACTCTATATGCAGGTTTGATATTCTTACCAAGTTTGTCGAGAAGATCGTTGAATTGGCACAAGCAGACTCTTCGGATCGTACCAATAACCAATATGGGGACCTGGAGATATTCGATATAGCTGGCGATCTAGCAGAGGGTAAATTGGAACAGGACATGCTTGCTTTTCTTAGAAAGGGCTTTGAGGCTCTTCTCAACCAAAGATCTATGTGAGATACAACACTTCACCTACTCCGTACACAATGAACATCAAAATTTCAAGCTTCCAGCGGAGAAAGAATGCTTTCCTTAATGTTCTGTGGGAGACCAAGGCAGGAATAAACTCGACTGAATCAAAGATGTTCTTCCTCTTCCTCTCTTACTTCTACTCTCTTCTTTACTGTCTCTTCCCCTGTTTCTCTTTCTCTTTCTCTTTTTCTTTCTTCTCGAGGTTCTTGATTACGTCATAATTCACGTGACATTTTACTAAGCGTGGCTCAGCCTTAGTCATCGTCGCAGGGCGCAGCTTTTCTTCTTCCTTCTTCTTCTTCTTCTTGTTTCTCTTGTTCTTCTCTCTTCTCTCTCTCGTCCTTTAAAGAGATACTTCTTCTACTCTATCATCTTCTACTCTATCAACTCTAGCAAATTCTACTATCAACCTCATCTTCTACTTCATCAACTTCGCCAACTTTCGTCGCATCAACTCCGTCTCACGTGACGCCAAGACCATCAACTCTGCTTCCTTTTTCGGGTTTTTTGTGATTTTTTGACCTTCGACTTCAAGAAGAAGAAGAAGAAGAAGATAAAAAGAATAAAAGAAATACTCTTTAATCTCCATTTCTATCGCAAGACAGACGGGCTCGACGGAGTAAAGAGTCACGGTCAGGACCAGAGCCAGGATCAGGCAGCAGCAGGAGCCGGAGTCAGAGCGTCCCTCGGCCAAAGCGACCAAGATGGGCGTCATCGCAGAGAGATACTAGTAAGTCGCCCGCTCCATATACAACCACTCCATATATTTATATGTGTATATATATGTATATACGTAAGAGATAGAGACTGACTGCATGACAGCTACAGCGACGGCTACTACTACGACACGCCCTGGAACCGCTGGGGCCGCTGGGTCGTCCTCGCCGCCCTCGTCGTCGGCGCCTTTTTCGTCTTCCTCCTCTTTGCGTGAGTCTTCTCTGTCTTCTTTTATATCTTTATGTTTATATATACTAATTGGTGTAGATGCATCTCTGCTCGCCGTCGCCGTCGCCAGGGCCTGCAGCCTTTCCGGGGTACTGGATGGGCCGGCATGGGCCAGCAGGGCCAGCCGCAGTACCAGCACCAGCAGTACCCCCAGCAGTACCCTCAGCAGTATCCCCAGGGCCAGCACCAGCAGCAGTACCCTCCGCCGCAGCAGTATCCTCCCCAGCCGTATGCCCAGCAGCACCAGGACGGCGTCTCTAGCCCGCCGCCGCAGTACGGAGCTGCCCAGGACTACTACGCGCCCCAGCAGACCGGCGTAGAGCTGCAGCAGCCTCCCCATGCCTACGGCCAGAACTACCCCGGCCAGAAAGGCTGATCCCTAGCCTGTTTTTCCTCTTATGTCTTCCTTTTCTCTCGCTTATGTCTTGTACTCTTCTTCTGTGCTTATTACTTACGTCTCACGCTGTACCATGTCTATCTGTGTCTGTAATCCTAATGCCATCGTCGTCCAAAGACAACCTCTCACTACCTCGCGGCCCATCGTGGCGCAAGCTCCTCGTCGTCGTAAGAAAGTTCGGCCGCAAAGAAAAAACCAGTAGAAACAAGGCTTAACCGTCCTCGTTTTATCCTTTTTTAACTCACGGAACTCGACCTTGGCTCGTTTAGCGCAGGAAAACTCGTTAGTTTAAACATCTCGAGCTTGCGCCCGACTTTCTTACTCTTATCTTACTCTTTACTCGTTTACTCTCTTGCTCTTCGTCTTCTTCAACCTCTTTACGATCTCGAAGAGTGGACTGGACAGTCGCTCGTTCATGTGCTCGCTGCTTGTCCTGTTCCCTCGCCGTCTGTTGCTTGCGTCGTCCTTCTTGACTGCGAGCAGTTAACGACACCATCGCAGCGCTATCTACGACGCCCTACACCCTCTTCGACCTCACCATCCGTCACTTTTCTGCTCGCCAGGTCAAGCCAGCGTGAATCGCCGTCCGATTTACTCCCAGAATAACCAATCGTCAGGTCTCGCTGGGCCCATGTTGCGTCTCTCAGTCCAGCCTCGACTTGTCCGCCCCTCGCTATAGACCGCACGATAGACCAACATCCACCTCGATAAGAAGATAGCCAGTCAGTTCACGTCAACGGACTCGCACTATAGATCAATCGATAGACGGCGACAGATAAGGAGGTTAAGCCATTGATATCGCCATGGATCCGCTCGAGTTCACGCCGTGGCACCAGCTGGCGCCGCGAGGCATCACCGCGGACGTCAAGGACACATTCTCCTCCTGGGACAAGTGCATGTCGAAAGCCTACTGCAAGTCGGTCTCTCTCCTCTTACACAGCTAGATCCATGTTATATTGCGTTACTTCAGTGCTAATTGGTTGTGTAGGTGGCCTGCGATTGTTGGAATCATCGTCGGCGGCCTCATCCTGCTCAGCGTCGTCTGGTGTCTCGTAGGCTGCCTCTGCTGCGGCTACACCTGCTGCAAGGGATGCTGCGAATGCTGCTCGTGCTGCTGTCCGTCTTCCTCTCGCAAACCGCCGCCTGCACCCTCCTACGACGGCCGGTCCAAGTTCGCAGACGACTACTCGGGCTACCAGCGTCCCACGCCGCCAGTCTACAACCACCACCAGGCCGCAAGCACAACCCCCAGCTACGCACAGTTCGATACCCTGGGCTCTCGTCCCGCGCCCACAGTGCCGACAACAACGACCAGAATCAACGAAGATGCGCTGCCCAACATGCCCACCTGGAAAGAAGCCACCACCAGACGGGTGGAGGACACCTCCCACCACAACGAGGAGATGGAAATGTCCCATCTCAACCCGGTCACGGGTCACAGCGTAGTCGATGACCCGGGTGCCAGCCACGGCTCCGCATACTACCACCACTCGCAGCCCGTCTCGCCCATCTACCCGCCAGACCACGACCACAGCCGTCACCCTTCGGCCATGAACATGAACAACATGAACATGGGCGGAGGATACAGAGGCACCAGCCCATCCATCCCTCCCACTGCCATCGGCATCGCACATTCGCCCGGCTGCGCACCTACACCGCTATCAAACGCATACAACCTTGACTCTGCCTCTCAACTGCAACACCAGCAGCAGCAGTACCCGGATCAGCAGACCTCAGGCCAGATATACACCCCACCACGATACAACACTCAGTCCCCCTCGACCATCGGCAGGCCTACTCCTGCCCCGCCCGCTGTAGCAGCAGATGATGTCTACGGCTACACTCACCCAAACGGAAGCAGTCGCAGCTTCACCCGCTCTCCCGTCCAGCGCACCAGAGCCACGCCCTCGCCGAGACCGCCACTATCGCCTGTAAACACATACAGCCATAGTCCGGACCGCACTGGCTTGCCCTACCCGACTTCCTCGAGATCTTTCTCCCCCGCCCAGCAGCAGAGGACATACACTGCCTATTCTCCAAGTACATCAACGCCTCCTCCGCCCTGGTCGGGATCGGGGTCGGGTAGTGCAGACCAGCCACTGAACACAGAGCAGTCGACGCCACAGCCACAGCAAACTCCAAGTCTGTTGATGGCTGGAAGGAAGCCGGTGGAGAATTCTTGGAGAGATGTATAATTTACGTTACTTTTCCATTTGCAGTTGGATTTTCCTTATTTTTTTTTTCTATTCATTTCTTCATTTAAACTGCCAAGTTTACCCCCGTTTTTTGTCGATATGTTTGGTTATATCCCTGGGTCCGGACGATGTTTTGATGTATATCTTTTTTTCTCTTCTTCTTCTTCTCTTCATTGACATGCTGATGGGCTGTCTACCGCTTACTTCTCACGTTTCCTCCCTCCTTGCATGGGTAATGAACTTGACCGGGTCATTGGGCGGCTACACGTTTGCTCGGATATTTGGAAATGCTTGGATGCTTTACCTGCTTGCTTCCAGGTCTATATCATGAATGACTTACTTAACATAAATTTGATGTCTACTCTGCCTTGCATTGTATTTTTTTTTTCCCTGTCCCTTTTCTCCTGCCTGCCTGACTGCCTGCCTGCATTGCGCAACTATTGTTTACACCGTGCAGTATGCAGCGTGCAGCGTGCAGCACATGCAGAATAAAAACCCATATTCTTTAACTCCATGCCATGCACCAAATGAAACATGCTAAACGTTATCAACGCCGAAGTATGTACGGCCTCTCTTCTATCAAGCAACCAGTTTCCAGCCGGAGTGCTTCACCCTAGCAAACACAATCAAGCTCCCTCCCACAACAATAAGGACTGCACTAAAAATGATCGCCTCGTCATACCGGCCGCCAGACCGAGTCACGATGGCGCCCATCATGGGTGAACTGGTCAAACAGAAAAGTCCGAGCACCCCCATCGTCATCCCCAGGTACGTTCCAATCTGGTTTGCTTGTGGTGCAGTAACGGCCACTGCAGCAGGGAAGAGGCCGATAATAGCACCAGACGAAAAGCCGAATACCACCGCAAACACAATTATGCCCGCCAGCGAGGTCGCGGCCAGCCAGCAAAACATTAACACGGCCGAGACTAGTATGGCTGCTAGCAAGGTGTTAAACCTACCGCAGATGGTGGTTAGACGGCCGCATATGATGCGCCCCACAAACGAACCGGTGTTGTAAATGGGCAAGATGTAAAAGGCCCAATCGACGCTGACGCTATGCCGGATGGCGAACGACGGCAGGAAGAAAAAGGGAGTGTATATGCCCCAGAACACCAAGCAGTAGCCGACCAGCTGCGACACATACACGGGGTCCTTGAACGCGGCGGAGAGGAAGTGAGGACCTCGCCGTGGTGTCACTCGGGGCGTCAGTGTAGCGCATGCAATGCACAGGAAGAACAGAAATATCAGTCCGACTCCCCGCACGGCCCAGCCGAACCCGATACGGGAGTGTTCCAGCATCTGAAGCAGGGCGATGGGGAAGATTACTCCACCCAGGGGCGAGCCGGCCGAGGCTACGGCGATGGCTAAATCGCGTCGGCGGTGGAAGTAGTGGCCCATAATCGAGATTGAGGGAGTATAAAGCATCCCCACGCTAAACCCGCCTAGTACGCCTTGCGTGAGGATGAATTGGTAGTATTCTTTGCAGATGGATGTGAGCATCACAGAAAGAAGAGCCAGGAGCGAGAAGGGGACCAGTATAGGCTAGTCACCTCAGCGTTAGCATTTGTCTTTTGCCATAGACGTTGATAGAAAGTAAGCAGATGTAGAGATATATCACTCACTTTGAGACCGTATCTATCAACCAGTGGACCTGATATTAGTCCCGTGGTGCAGATAAAAAAGGCCTGCAATCCACCTATCCAGGCTATCTGGGAATGGGTGTTTTCTTTGAGCAGATGTGTATGGTAGTATGCCTGGAAGACTCTATATGGTCCTGTTAGCCTCTTGACCTGAGCTCCGTACCAATCGGCTTGCGTTGGCTAACTAACCCAAACGTACTGATCCAGCCAAAGGTACAGGCCATGGCGCAGAATGCTCCCAGCATGTTAAGCCACGCCTTGAGGCCTCCCTCTGGATACGTTTCCGTATCAACATTCCCTCTGTCTTTTTCCTGCTTCACTTCCGTGTCTGTCTCTGTATCTGGCTCGGCCACTCCTCCTGATGGTGGTAAGGGGAGTGCGGCCTCAGCCTGGTCCTGGACCACCGGATTCTTGATATCGCAGCCCATTGTTCGCACGATTGCGTGTAGCAGTTCATGCAGGTATTTGAGAGCTTTGCCATAGGCAAAACTAGGGGCCGTCAGCAGCAGAGCTATACATATATATACTTTGCATGCAGTTGCTCCGTATAAGATCCGATATATCAGCATTAGCGGGCCAGCCCTGGCCCGCTGGCGGCCCCATCAGTCCAGTTTGCCTTGCAATGCTTGTTTGTCTGGCCACATAAAAAATCGCTGTGACTGTTCTCACGGTGTTCGCTATCCCTGCATGTCCCGCATGAAAGCAATGAAACATCCTTCCAACCAGCGGACATCCGCATCCCGGCAAAAGGCTTCGGCAAGAGAAGAGATTATCCCATGGTGTCCAAGTAGTTTTGAAGAAGAGCTGCGCAGGTGCATCGCCGAGGAGAAACCAAGGAAGAAACTGCTAGCGGTGATCGGCAGCAGGCTTTTCTGTTTGGCCTTGCAGCGCCCATCAGCTCTTGGAACGTTCTCGCGCCGTCTCATCCGCCGTTTGGCGTTTGATGTTCAACGTTGGATGGTTTTATTTTCCTCGCTTTTTAGCAAGCTAGTACGGAGTGATTCAACCATGGAGGCGCCACTGGGGTCGATGAATCGGCCGATTGATTCCAGACAGGGGAAAGGGAGACGGTTGTGCGCAAGAACTGGGTTGAAAAAGCAGCGTTGTGGCCGCCATGAACGAATGGCCAGTTAGGCGTGCGAAGTTCCCAACCAGGCCTGCACAGGAAATCCCGAAGAATAAGCAATTATATTGTCGCGGGATGCGATGCTCCATGCATGCAGGTCGGACAAGCTGTCATCGAACTAGGATTGAGATCTATACAAACGCGATAAGTGATAAATGGAGACCGGGTATTAGAGTGGTAAATAATAAATTGCATTGAAACGAGTGATCAAAAAGGAGAGTACAAAAAAAGCAAAGGATGACTTCTGATATATATGTATTCAGAAGGACTCCGTAGAACAGTATTCGAAGATAAGAATCACCTTCTAGTCCCCAAAGTTCGTCTTTGCCCGTCTCTTCAAGCTCCCCAGCTTAGAGGGCGTCTCGCAGCCAGGCTCTCCATCGCATTTCCCGAGCTTCACCTCGCCAACGGAGTCGGTTACAAGGAGCAGAATGCCACCATGGAGATTCGGGTCTTCTGGCAGGCCGGGGCAATGTTCACGTAGAGCTCCATATTCTGTCTTAGCAGGTGGGGACAGGTCTGACAGCTTCTCTGCCGTCATAGCCACGCCGTCTTTGTTAGTTTTGTTGGTTTTATTGGTTTTGTTGGTGGTGTCGGTATCGGTGATGGCCAGACTGCCGGGATGGGTAGCCGGCGTCATCTTGCCCAAGGAGCCTGGGATATTGTTCTTCTGGACCATCTTCTTGACGGTATCGGAGGATCTTGAAGGCACTCGTGTGAGCGATGTCGTCGCGAACAAGGACGTGAGCGCTGCTTCTGCGTTTCCTGAGCTGCTGACGGTGCTGTCCGTTGAAGAGTCTGTCGATGGTGTATCCGCGCTCATTCGAGATTTGCGTTTGCGGCGGAGAAGACTGCGCCGTTTGCTTGTTTGTGAGGAGGAAATTGAGAGTCTGCGCATCGTGTAAGGCAAGGTGACGAAGGTATATATAAGTATGTGCGTGAGTATCGCCGCGAACAGATATTCCCATTCAATGATTTCACGGGCCCTGGTATCTGGGGGGCAAATAGAAGAGTCAATGTCAATGTTGACGGTAAGAGTTGATGTTGATGGCTTCATAAAGAATAACATTGAATGTTTGGCGCAGCTTCCCTTCTTGGTGGAACTCTTCCCTATTTCTTCCCTAGCAAATGTTGATACCAGCTAAAACAATGTATAATAATACTATAATGAAGGATATCAGTGTCAGCCTTCAGATGGTGAAATCAAAGCCCTGGAAAGCGCTCTTGAAGGCTTCGACGTCTCTCTTCTCTTCCTCCACTGACTGCGCTGCATCCCGCCAGTTCAGCCGGTCCTCAAGCCCTAGCAATTTAGCCATCACAGTCCGGCCAAACTGGACATCGAACCGTAATCTATCGCTTAGTGGAAGAACTAGTGTTGTTTCGCTTCCAGTGGCCTCTCCGTCTGCTGTCTGCTCGGGAGCCCAGATCCAGACGCGGAAATAGTCGCCCGGCTCATCGCTGCTAGATTCTCGTTTCTCAACCTTTGGGTACTCTAGATTCTCGGCTTCGACTTTAAACGCAGCTTCGACTAGGCCACGGCGGATCAAGTTTGCATCAACAGGCATATACTGCCAGTGAATATGCACACCACGGCCCCTGCTCACTTCCCAAGTGACAGCCCCCAAACCCATGTCAGCCCTCTTTTGTAACATCGAATGAAGTGCCGACCGGTACTCATGCATTTCCGTATAGGTAGCTGACCTAGACTCGGAGTCTTCTATCGATGTGAGGGATGGTGCATGGATCAAAGGTATTATGAGCATATGCCCCGGGAAACCTAGGGCTGAAAAGGTAGATGCAGTCGGTAGTGGACCTTTAGCAGTTGTAATATATGTGTCATTCCCAATAGACGCGATCAAATGAGATGCAATGTTGGGATTCGAAAGACAGAAGAAGCATTCTGATGGACCAGGTGCAGCTTTTCTTGCGCGCTTAGCAGGGCGTTGCTGGCCATCATCCTGTCTAAAGCGAGAAAACGATGCTTTCTGGCTAGGTAACGACCCACGTCTACCTGCTACTGCAGTGAGAGGAGATATTGTCGTCCCGACTGGGACTGACGTAGGCAGAACACTTTTCGGATCCAGGGTAAAAGCGTACAGCCACTTCTGTTTTGAAGTGGTGGAGAAGGGAGCCAGATTGATGAACCGAGTGATATGCCTCTCAACGGTGTATTCATCCTCGGGGATATGAAAGAAGGGTTCCCGTTCGTAGAATATGTCAGTCGTCGATGAAAAATGATAGCGAGGCTTCAATGCTAAGCAGACATTCGCAACGCACTGACTGCCTTCTACTGTGACTTCCCCGGTGGGTACCCTTGAGCCCTTCTCAATCCCTTTCGGCCACTGGTAAGTTATGAGAATATCAGCCTTTTCTGCTGAATATAGAGACTGCGCATCGGCCTCTGTATGGTATGGAAGGTATTTCTCATCCAGGCTAGCATCTGAAGGGAGAGGCCCATGAACACCACCAAGAGCAACAATCTTAATTCCCTCCGATGTGGTGAGTACTCCTCGTCTCCCTAGGTAGAAAAGATTAGGACAGACTTCGTCCTCCTTCGCTATTTTCTGTGCCACCTGTTCCGGAATGCCATTCCTCCCAACAGTAAAATAGGTAGGCAATGCTACATGAATAGCCCCACGAAGCAACGCATCGAGGTCATCTTTGGAGTTTTCAGCAGATAATTCTCCAAAGAGGTCTCCTGCAATAACGGCACACGCGAATTGCTGTTTGGCCTGTAGCTTCTCGAGCTTGCCAAACACCTCTCGAAAGGAAGAGTTCACCCCTCCGATGACGATTCTATGTATACAAGTTAGCATCTCACAGCTCAATGGGTATACCCAGTATCATCTTACACTTTAGACGCCATATCCCCGGCCGCAATCACTATCATCCAGCTCGATATCAAGTTTGTTTTCTTTTCTGAAGTCTTTCAAGCCCCAAATTATCTCAGAAACAAATGCTGAGTAATTGAGTTTCTAATATAAAATTAATAATACGGAATAAGATATTCTCCGATAGACCGAAACTTAAAAATATAAAAATTTATGTTAATAAAAAGAAAATAAAAAAGAAAAAGAATTGAAGAGCTTCGAAATTGAAGATTGAAGCACGGAGAAGTCGAGTTGTCGCAGCTGGACGACGATGGTTACAGCATCCTCGAGCCAGCGGAGCAAGCCTCCAAGGCTGCAGAAAGGCGGCACGGCGACTACCAAATCCCACCGATGGGAGCCTTTCTCTCAGCGCGTGCTTAAACTCAAGATCGACCCTGTCCATCGAGTGCGCCGGACGAGCTTTGGCGAAGATGACGCCGACGAAACCGCTTCCTGCTTCAGAGGCTCTCTGGAGCATTGGATTGAGCTCAATCTATCCGAGAATTTTACAGATTTTGTCCAGCGTGTAAACCGGCTATGCGAGAACTTGCCGCAGATACTATACCACCAGGATGCGATAATGGGCTTGTTGGTGGAATATATTGAGAAAAAGGATGAATTGAGCATGGAACCACTTCTTAGTTTGATGGCACAGTTCGCACGGGACCTTGGATCGAGATTTGAGAAACACTTTGCCGCAGCGGTGCAATTGATTGCAGCGGTAGCGGCGACCCACCAGAGCATCGACGTTATAGAATGGAGCTTTACCTGTCTTGCCTGGATATTTAAATTCCTCTCTCGCCTTTTAGTACCGGATCTCAGGCCTCTGCTAGCCATTATGACGCAGTATCTCGGAAAGGAACACCAGAAACACTTTGTTTCCCGCTTTGCGGCAGAATCAGTCTCGTTTCTTGTTCGGAAAGCTGCGGCGGTGTACTACAAGGACAAAAAACCTCTCGAGCGTGCGGTCACTTTTCTGTTTGAGGATTTGGCTAAGACAGGTGCTGAGGGACGTCCGGTTACATCCTACCAAGAGGGTCTTATGGCTATGTTTGCGGATGCGATGAAGGGTGTCAAGAGCGCCGTTCATTCTAACGGTATTGATATACTGCGGTGCCTAATGAAGGCCGTGTGTGTGAAAGACCAAGAACAAAGTGTTTTGTCAGAAACAGTTCTAAGCGGCGTCTTGGTCAACCTGGTTCACTATTGTACAGCCGAAACCTTTCGTCCGGCTCTGCATGCCGTTTGTGAATATAATGAAACTATATCTGCCAAAGATAAGGCTGTAGTTACTCGGGTCGGTTGCCATACTCTATTCCTTTGTATCGTGACGAGAAAGGGGTCTCGAGTGGCAGACTGGAGCAGAGTCCATGCGGCCCTGCTACGCCTGCTCACCAAAGCAGCAGAAAGCAATAGTTTCCCAGACGGGTCTGTTGAGAAGCTACTCGGGTCAGTGGCCTTTGCCATTCACGCCTCACCAATGGACGAGCTATTACCACACATGCGCCAGCTCATGGATGCTGTCTCACAAGACAAGTTATCTAAACACTTTATACCATTTTGTGACTTGGTTGCAGGACTTGGCTCGGAAAGATTCCAAAGTGTTGTCCATCCGTATCTCCAAAAGTGAGCTGTCCTTCCCGAATTTTATTTTCTCTTATATTGCTCGCTAATATATACCCCAGGTTTATAGTTACTTTGTGGAAAGAATATGAAGAAGGGCTATGTGTGGTTTTACCCCGTCTCCAGTCCTCTGGCACAGTTACCTCAAATTTATCCAGACCCGGTTCATTAACCTGCCCAAATCCCTGGAAGTCTGTTATATCCAAAAGATTCAACTCGTCAGACCCTGGCAAACATGAACTAGCTCTTCTTAATGCGTATTCAAGACTTCCTGATGCTATATGCTTTTCAACCGAACCTTCTATTATCCCTGATCTAGTTGATAGCCTGCACAGAAAAGTTCGGCTTACTTTAGAGTCTGGGTCACTAGGCGATCCTGGGACTCTGTTTTCTCTTGGCCAAGGGTTGTTAACTTATATTCGCTTTTCCAACGGGCTTGGCCAGCTGGACAATGAACTATGGCCCTTGCTTTGTTCCAAAGCTAGCCAATATTCTAGGATTCCTGTCTTCCTTGAAGCTATATCGACATATGCCTCGCTTCTCCGTGAACCTCCTGAGATCTCTGACGTTGACCTGGATGAGTTTGCAAATGCTCTTCTAGCGAATTTGTCAAGCCCCTCGCATAAGCTAAGACTACTATCTTTGGAAATCTTCCAGCTCCTCTTCAAATGGTTAAAAATAGAGGACTCTTGCTTGTCACTTGCGCTAAGCATTGAAACCAGCGAGCTTACTCTTCAAACAGCAAGAGTTATATCCATGGACATACGTCGGCTTGGAGTCAACTATGCCCAATCATCCCGCAAAAGATGGCTTGCTCGACTCGTTCCAAGTTTCTGTTTTGGATTGCTATGGAAAAGGCTTGCTTCTGTATGGGATGATGCCTGTGAGGCTATGAAGGTAATATGCGAAACTGATGCTGGTGAAAGTGTTGTATCTGAAATCGCGATGAATTGGCTGCACGATACACCCATCGAAAATACCCCTGAGCATAGTACTCAGGATGCCTCGCAAAAGTCCTCATCCACAACATCCGAATATGAGTGTTTCAATGTTAACGATGTCCAGACGGCGATACGTAAGTCGTTCCGGACAAATGAGGATGCTAGTTCATCATTATTAAACGATTTCGAATCATCACATTCTCCACAGCCTCAATCGGCAAAAAACGCAAGGAGTCAGGCACTCAGGGTCCTGAACGCAGTTCCTAAAATCGCCGAGAAAAGATCTCGTCAGATAGTTCCTCTCTTTTTATCATGGGTCTCGCGCGACGACACTTCCATACCTATCCCCGAAGATGTGCCATCACTAGAGAATAATGTTATCTCAAGCGAGCCTAAACAAGGGTGGAGTATGCAAGACAAGAAGTCGATGTTGACTCTTTTTGGAAAATTTGTCAACCCCAAGGTCCTCTACCAGGCTGCAGAGGCTCACGATGCGATATCAAGCCTTTTATGCAATGGTGACCTGGAGATACAAAAGCTTGCTCTCAATGCTGTCTTTACATGGAAGATGCCTGCTGTCCGGCCCTACGAACAAAATCTCCTTAACTTGGTGGATGATTCCCGGTTCAAAGATGAGCTGGGTATCTTCGTACATGTAGGCAAGGACAATAGTTTGATCAAAAACGAGCATATAGAGGAACTATTCCCCTATATTTTGAAACTACTTTACGGCAAAATGGTAGCTCGGGCTGGTTCACGCGGTTCACTGGGTCGCCAGGAAGCGCGACGAAAAGCTATACTACGAATTGTCTCACAGCTTCCCGACGACCAATTTTCCGGCTTTGTTCAGATTGCATTTGGATCTCTAGGAACTGTTACCTTACTTGACGATCAAGGTGTGGTCAAAGAGGAAACACTGAGCCAAGAATTCATGAGCGTGAGAAGGCAGCTTGGTTTACTGAATATGGTTGAAACAATGTTCTCCATCTTGAAGAGGAAAATGTTACCTTTTGTTAATCAGACGATGAATGTTGTGCTATATTGTCTTATCCGAGCATATAGACAACTGATTCAAAGCGAGCCAATTACTTCGGGTGATAATCTTCAACTCAGCCTTCTACGCAACATTCGACAATTAGGTGTCAAATGTCTGGAATTGATTTTCTCCGTATCTCCAGCAGTTGATTGGAATCCATTCGTTCCATTTATACTCTCAGAAGTTGTCAATCCAAGACTAGAAAATTTTGCTGTGGAAACAGCCCAGGCAGTGTCTGGGTTGCTTCAGCTGTTCCGAACTTGGGCTTCTTCTCCAAGGTCAGCAATGTATTTCGAGGGAACTAGCATTATCCGTCGTGTTGTTGACTGTTTAGCTACGGAGTCTGCACAAGACGAGGTGAAGATATTTGTCTTGGACGAAGTTCTGATGTCGCTCGTCGGCGTGTCTACTGACAAGAAGGTGGATGAGGAGGGTGATGTTGATATGTCTGCACCATCGCCAGAAACCATTCACGAAAAGGTCCTTGGGCCTCACATTGAATATATATTGGTCCATCTTGAGGATTTCCTCAGGAAACAACCTCCACGTCATATTCTAGGCCCCGCAGTTGAACTGCTGTCAAGAATCTCCGCTCTTGTTGTGTCGTCTGCAGAGACCTCCAAACTTATCAGCACCACCACATTTCTGCTCCAGCAACCTCCAGACCGTGTTCCACCAAAAACTAAAGGCCGTCTTCTCAAAGTTCTGCAACATTTCTTACCCCTATTCCAACAACGAGATGATTCAGAGCTCGCCCAACGTATATTCGAAGTCCTTTCGTCTCTGTTTGATTATTTCAAAGACCAGCTCAACCGTGTGTCTTTGGCCGTGGTCTTTGATATTTTTGTTGCCAATGATTCTGAATTGGCTGAAGTGGGAAAACTCGTAGCCGACCTAAATTCGATGTCAGCAAAGCGATTGGACGAAGTTGATTTTGACAGGCGGCTCAAGGCCTTTACCATCATCAATGAAGAAAAGTATTCTACATTCACAGCCAAGCAGTGGAGGCCACTTTTGTTCAACATTATATACAGCCTGAAAGACGAGGAAGAACTTGCCATTCGCTCGAGTGCCTCACTCAGCATTAAACGGTTCATTCAAGTCACAAAGCTCCGAGGCGAAAAGTCGGATCCAGAATATGAAGACCTAGTTGAAAAGGTTCTTCTTCCTGCCCTTCGCAATGGCGCCAAACAAAACACGGAAATAGTTCGTGCAGAATTTGTGTCTCTCCTTGGATATTTGATTCAGGAACACACCGACCTTCAAGCTGTAAAGGATATGCATGACTTGTTGGCTGGAGGTGATGAGGAGGCCTCATTTTTCAATAACATCCTTCATATACAACAACATCGGCGTCTGCGTGCGTTGAGAAGACTTGCCACCGAAGTTACTAAGGGCAAGATTCAAGCTACCAATGCCAGCACAATTTTCTTCCCTCTTGTTGAACATTTTGTTTTCCAGCAATCTGAAGATGAGAATGCTCATAATTTAACTGCTGGAGCTGTTACGACAATTGGTGCCTTGAGTGAAGCCATTACGTGGAACCAATTCAAAGCTATATTCCGTCGATACCAGGGCTATATCAAAAGCAAACCTGGATTAGAGAAAAACGTTATCAGGCTTCTTAGCCAAATGACAGATGCTCTTTCGCGTGCTGTTTCAGGAAAAGCTACACCAGCAAATGCTGAAGGAGCATCTGAGGAAATGGTAGAGGAAATTTTTATAGAGGAGCGCCCAGCCATCCAGAACACCCTAAGCTCTTCAGTCCCTAATGGTACCAAATTAACGGCCGAGTTAAAGACAAATTTCATTCCTTTCCTGACCGGATTTACCAACAAGCGAAACGAGTCTGACGTTGCTTTGCGTCTTCCTGTAGCAGTGGCGGCTGTCAAGCTGCTTAAATTGCTACCCGAAGAGGACATGGCCTTGATGCTTCCTTCGCTTTTAATGGATGTGTCTAGTATCTTGCGTAGCCGTGCACAGGATACCAGAGACACTGCGAGAAAGACTCTTGCAGATATCGCCATTCTTCTGGGGCCGTCATATTTTGGATATATCCTTACAGAATTGAAAGGTGCACTAAGTAGAGGATATCAGCTTCATGTGCTCTCATTTACAGTTCACTCTATTCTCGTAGCAACTGCGGATGAGTTTGAGGTTGGCGCGTTGGACCAGGACTTGAGAATCCTGGGTGAAATCATTATGGACGATATATTCGGTACCGTTGGACAACAGAAGGATGCTGAAGAATACGTTAGTAAGATGAAAGAAGTCAAAAGTAGCAAAAGCTACGATTCTGCTGAGCTATTGGCCAAGAATGCTAGTATCAGGCACGTCTATGACCTTGTCCAGCCGATTCAACTGCTTCTGCAGGAGAAACTCACATCTAGCCTGGTGGGTAAGATAGACGAGCTACTACGGCGCATTGGCATAGGCTTGTTGAGAAACCCAGGGGTCGAAAGCCGTGACTTTCTGATGTTCTGCTATGAAGTGGTCAAAGAATCATACAAGGTCCCTGAGCCGGTGCTAGACAACGACGAATGGAAAACACGAAGTCGATTCCTCGTCCAGGTTGCGTCTATTCGAAAGAAGAGCGGCGGAAGCACTACGTCGTACCTTTACAAGCTGGCCCGCTTTAGCTTGGATACGCTTCGCTCTGTACTCAACAAATATAACTCCTTATTGACTGCAGATAATGTTGCGGGCTTTGTCCCTGTTATCGGTGACTCGATTGTACAAGGATACGAAGAAGTCAAACTCTCTGCCATTCGACTTTTGTCTACCATCATCAAACTTCCCTTACCCGAGCTTGATAAGAATGCGGATGTGTATATCGTTGAATGTGTCAAACTAATGAAGGAATCAGCAAGTTCCAACACCGACGCATCACAGGCAGCTCTCAAACTGGTTTCTACCGTGCTGCGGGAACGAAAGCGTACCACTATCAAAGATTCATACCTTGCATATCTGTTAAAGCGCGTATCTGCGGATATCGACGAGCCCGACCGCCAGGGAATTGTGTTCAATTTCATCAGAGCTGTGATGTCACGCAAGTTTATGGTACCGGAAATCTACGAAGTCGTTGATAAGATCTCTGCCATGATGGTAACGAACCATACGCGGAATGCCCGTGACCTGGCAAGGGGCACATACGTGCAATTTTTGGTTGAGTACCCGCAGGCTAAAAACAGATGGACAAAGCAGATGGCATATCTTGCAACAAACCTGGATTATGCCCACAGAGAAGGTCGGGAGTCCGTGATGGAAGCCATCCATCTCATCCTATCGAAGACACACGGAGAGTTGGCTCAGGAAATGGTAGACACTTTCTTTATTCCTCTCGTGATGGTTATGTCTAATGATGAGGCACCTACCTGCCGGGAAATGGCTGGCTCTCTTCTAGGGGCTATCTTCACCCGTGCTGACGCTGAGCATATAAAGACCATATTGTCTCCACTCGAGTCGTGGCTTGAACAGTCCGATAACCTTGCTCTTACGACCACAGGACTGCAGGCTATTCGAATATTCTTTGAGTCTGACGCCAAAAACAAAGACAGATACGTCAGGTTCGTCACCGAGCTTCTGCCAGGTATTATGGGGCTTTCTTTAGACAATAGGGAAGCGAATGAATGGGAAGTTTTATACTACTCCCTTCAGCTTTTTGTGAAGCTATCGAAGCTATTCCCGAATGTCACAATGAACCCATCCTATGCAAATATCTGGTCTCAAGTTCTTCAAAGCCTGAACTATCCCCAAGCCTGGGTACGATCATGTGCAGCGAATCTGATTGGCGTCTGGCTGGCAGATGTAGCCAAGTCGAATTCAGCAACTGGATATGCATCCATTCCTTTGGCTGGTTCATCAGGCTTGCTACTGGACGACAAACTCATGCTCCAAATAACCCGTTCAAGCATGTTTTGCTTGAAAACACCCAACGTATCCGAGGACCTTGCGACCCAGACTGTTCGAAATCTGATATTCCTTGGCCGCTGCTTTGCCCAGAGTGACCTGGTACTCCCTAAAAGGGAGACTGAGGAGATTGAAGAAAGTGAGGATGACGAAGAGGGTACTGTACCCAATTCTAAGCCTGTGGGTAGCAACAAGACCGCCATCCAGTATATATTTGAACAAGGAGCTCGAATCCTTCGAAAGGAAGTCCTCACTACGCGAGCAGAATCACTCAATGCCAAAACTGCTTCTATGAAGATGATTGCTGCTCTTTGCATTCACCTTGATGCCTCGAAGGTGGTGCCATATCTCCAGACTATCCTTTTGCCTCTTCTACATTTGACCGACCCTTCAATACCAGCACCACGATCATCAAATGAAACTTTCCAAAGCACATACAAGTCGTTAGTGACGAGTAGTCAGGAGGTATTTGATATTCTACAGAAAAAATTAGGAACCACTGACTTTGTGGCACATATGAGCGAGGCCCGGGAGCGAATAAAGGAGAGGAGAGAAGAACGTAGAGTGAAGCGGAGGATAGAGGCTGTCACTGCACCGGAGAAAGTAGGCCGTGACAAGAAACGCAAACATGATCGAAAGAGAGAGAAGAGAAAAGAAAGAGGGCTAGAAAACAGAAACCGTCGCCATGAGCTCTAAGCATATACATGACTTTAAAGACGGATACTTTTTCAATGGAGTCATGGGGCTAGGGATATAAAAACAACTGATCTGGGGGAAAATGGCGTTTTTGAAGGATTCTTGAATACATCATTAGGATTTCAGCACATGATAGACCTGAAGAAATTAAAGTATTGTACATTCTATATGATACACGATGCAAAAAGGAGATCGTTGAGCAAGTGATCTAACCCATGGCCGTTTTCCAACGGCGGCCCACCCCATGCGCCATTCATAGATATTCAAATGATATAAACGCCGCAGCATAACTTCTAAAAAAAAAAAATGGATCGGCACGGTCACAGGCCGGTCTAAGGCTTTCCGTCCTGGTTTTCACCACCCTTTAATTCAGGTTGAGATGTAGAAGCAGCGCAAGAATCTGAGCTGGTACCAGTGGTCTCCTCATCTTTACCCCACCATTCCATATCTCCTTCCATGGTCCCCTTGGTGATCTTCATGCCTTTCTGGGCCAGCAAATCTTCCAGTGTGACCGGCGCATCCGAGAAAATTTTCAGGTGGTCACTGATAACATGTCGGTTGCTGCAGCTTGGACACGTTATAAGGATAGTGCCCTTGTGGTACCCGTGCTTCGAAATGCGGTGTGCCGACCTGTGAGAACATGGCTTGCACGTAAAGTAGATTAGGTATGCGGGCTCCTGGTCACGTCGAGCCTGAGCTGCCTGGGCATCTTCTTCCGTAGTTGCCGGGGTCTTGTTGTCGGTGAGTGGGTGGGGGTCTCTGGTCGTCGTCGAGTAGCTATTCCTGCCAAGTACTGAGGAGAATAGCACTGGAGATCGTGGTAGAATCTTTGAGGATGATGGTGAAGTACGTCGCAGTATGAATGGAGTGGATATTGACTGAACTCCCTGTCGTGAGAGCGAAACACCGGGGAGCCGGCAGGAAGCCGTGAGTGCGCTTCGAAGTAGTCTCTGTCCAGCGGCCATGGTGATATATATCCGCCCTTCTTCTGTGTATCTGCCGTCTTTCTTAATGATAACCCCGTCTTTCCTTTGGGGTTGTTGTTATTTTAATCTTCATCAAATCTTCAAATCCTCAACTTTTAAACTTTTAGCCTTTCCGGGAAAACGTTTCGCCGCCGAGCCGTCTCGGAGATAAAAAAAGTTCCCCGCGAAGCAACGAGAGACAGTGACAACTACAACATCGAGCTGAAGAAGAGGAGAAGAAGACGAGCAGAGTGGACGAAGAAGCATATCGAAGAAGAGAGAAGGCCTGCTGCCTGGCTGGCGCAGGAGAAGAGAGACACACCCCTTGTTTCAATGCATTGTCAAAAGCCTGAAACTACTTGAGAGCTTCCTCCAAAGCGAGCCCCCGCTGCATAGATTGGATATAAACCCCAGCTTCATCCAGCTTCCTCTACTCTGCATCTCTTCCTCCATCTCACTATCAACATCTTTTAAGCCCTTGAATAGCTTTAATCTACAAATACATCCCCTTTTGTGTACTGCTCGTCGCCATGAAGCCGCGCGCAAAAGTGAGGGTCCCAAGGAGGGTATGTAAACTCCCAAGAGCTTCCTACTGGAACTATACATTCATGTACCTCTTCCAATTACATACTGTGCTTTTATTCTGGCTCTATGACTCTTTATGGGAGCTTTAGTTTTATCGCGGCTTGTATTGTTAACAGTGATTTTCTTCAGGGAATGACGGGTAAAAGTGAAAATGACGACTTTGCCTCAGTATGGGGTATACTTGCTTCGTCGATACGCGAAATACACACAAAAAACTCCTCTCAGCTCTCATTTGAAGAACTCTATCGCAATGCCTACAAGCTGGTCCTGCGCAAGCAGGCTATGGACCTGTACGAAAAAGTGGCTGATCTGGAGAAGGATTGGCTATATAACGAAGTCCGCAAACAAGTCGCAGCCTTGATTACCCCCGCCCTTCTTACAATTACCGACTCTATTGATGCGACCGAGCACGCCAACGAAAGAAAGGCGGCCGGAGAGCGGCTATTGACAAAGCTCAAGGAAGTCTGGGAAGACCACCAGCTCTGCATGGGCATGATCACTGATGTCTTGATGTACATGGACCGTGTGGTGATGCAAGAGCTTAGGAATCAATCCATATACGATACGTCAATGTTTTTATTCCGTGACTGTGTGCTGAGAGCAGATATTGGTGAAGAAGCGAACGCTACGATCGGCTCCGTTTTCGAAAACACAATGTTGTTCATGATACTGCTTGAACGTGAAGGTGTCATAATAGACCGTGCATTAATCAAACACTGTGTTTACCTATTGGATGGTCTATATGAAGATGGTATGGAAGACCCATCCGGGAAACTATACCATACCACCTTCGAACCCGCGTTCCTTGAGGCGAGCCGCAAGTACTATGCGGCAGAGGGCCAACGTCTACTTACAACCACTGATGCGGCGACATTTTGCAAGCGAGTTACGGGTAGGATTAAAGCAGAGCAATCCTTGTGTCGGCAGACTCTATCCCCTGTGACGGAGGCTAAGGTCATGGAAGTCATCGATGACTGCTTGATCAGACACTATATCGGAGAAGTAATCCGTATGGACGACAGCGGTGTCAAGTACATGATTCAGAACGACCGGCTAGAAGATCTTCGAAATGTATTCGAACTTATTGCTCGCATTGATGCGAAGAAAGCTGCATTGACCAGGGTTGTTCAGCAGACAGTTGTTGAATACGGGACTGCTATCAACAATGCGGCTAAAGAACTTTCACAGAATCCACCAGCTCCCTCAACAATAGAACCAGGGAAGAAACCTTCAGCAGCAGAGGAAAAACCGCCTGTTCTAAACGTGCAGACGGCAGCAGCTATAAAGTGGGTGGATGATGTTCTCAAACTTAAGGCGAAATTTGATCGAATATGGGAAGAGGCTTTTGTTAAGGACCAGGCCCTACAAACTTCTCTTACTTATAGCTTCTCAGACTTTATCAATGTCAACCCTCGAGGCACTGAGTATCTTTCCCTCTTCTTTGACGAGAATTTGAGGAAAGGCATCAAGGGGAAGACGGAAGAAGAGGTTGATACCTTGATTGAAAACGGCATCACCCTCCTACGGTACATTCGGGACAAGGATCTCTTCGAAACTTACTACAAAAAACATTTGTCTCGTCGTCTGCTTATGAAACGGTCAGCAAGCATGGATGCTGAGCGCCAAATGATTGCAAAGATGAAGATGGAAGTAGGAAATACGTTCACACAGCGGTTGGAGTCGATGTTCAAAGACATGGCTGTTTCTACTGATCTCACCACCAACTATCGGGATTATATCGCACAGCAAGGTGATCCTGATATTAAACGGATCGAACTGGAGATGAGCGTTCTCACAAGTACCATGTGGCCTATGGAGATTATGAGCAGCTACAGCAGAGACGGCCAGGTTCAGCTTCCCTGCATCTTCCCGAAAAATGTAGAATCTCTCAAGCAGAGCTTCGAACGGTTCTACCTTGACAAGCACAGCGGTAGGAAACTGTGGTGGCTCCCAGGAATGGGTACAGCGGACATCCGCGCAACGTTCACACGGCCCAATGGCAAGGTTGAGCGGCATGATCTGAACGTCTCAACGTATGCGATGGTCATTCTACTTTTGTTTAACGATATGCCTTCCGGCGAATCCCTCACATTTGAAGAAATCCAGGAAAAGACCAGAATTCCTACCAATGAACTCATTCGAAACCTCCAATCGCTTGCCGTGGCGCCGAAGACTCGAGTTCTACGTAAAGAGCCCATGAGCAAAGGCGTGCAGCCATCGGATAAGTTCTCCTTCAACGAACAATTCACAAGCAAGTTCACGAGATTGAAGATCGGTGTCGTCAGCGCTGGCGGTAACAAGGTAGAAAACAAAGAAGAAAGAACGGATACTGAGAAAAAGACCAGTGAAGAGCGAGGTAACACGATTGAAGCTGCCATTGTTCGAATCATGAAGTAAGTAACCAGGCATCCCCTACTGTCTCCCAGTACCTCCAACTGACATATTTGCTAGACAACGGAAAACATTGGCTCATTCGCAGTGATTACGGAGGCAATCTCGCAGCTTGCAGCTCGTTTCACGCCAGACGTAAACATGGTGAAGAAACGAATTGAAAGTCTCATCGATCGGGAGTACCTGGAACGTATCACCGACTCAGACCCCCCGGCTTACTCCTACGTTGCGTAGATGGGGAATCATGCTTCAATAACAAATTCTTCTAGATTTTAGACTTTATGTACGAAGTGATTGTTTGAAATGATAACTAATGACGATGCCGGGGTGGCAGTATAGGGAGTTATTTGGGAGTTTTGGTCCAACTTACAAGGTCATATACACATACTTCTAGAGAGTGACGGCGTAGGTGTTTCTCTTGAGTATTCTACGGAGTATGTTTGGTCGTATTCTTTTACATGGGTCAAAAGGACGTTAGGGGTGTAGTAATTCATTTGAATGGCTAGTTACTTAACCAGCTACATGATATCAATATGTTCAACTGTATACTTATGTCGTTATCTCATCAGTAAACCACCCAAACCCCAGACTCCCATATAACCAAAAACTCCAGCCGAAATGCCATGAACCTGAACCCCACACTGACTAAAGAACTTCAACGTCCCCCCTTTTCCACGCATCCTTAACGCCCTCCCATCGAACAACCCATACCTCCTCCCTGGCCATCCTACCACCATACCTTTCAAGACCGGCCATCCCTTCCTCACCTTCCAAAGCAGGAATGACAATCCTAGCCTCGTCACTCAAACACCGCACGAAGACAACCTCCTTATTCTCCGGCGCAACAACCATGTTCGTACCACCGACGTTATCGTCTAGCCTTTTCAGGTTCGCGGGAAACGTGGATAAAAACGAAACATTGTAATGCGTGGTTAGCAGCGACTGATGGCCGCGTAAGAACTGTAGTTCTTTCTCGGAGAGGAAGGAGGCTGCGTCCGCCCCCGCGGGGGTTTGCGGTTGCTGCGACTGCTGATTCATTGTTATCCGTAGATAGTATATGCTGTACTTGATAAGCTTTGATAATCTCTGGCGCAATATTGAGCGAATGATGTATTGTGTCCGTGCCAGGTCGGACTGCATTATTGATAGCTTGAGGTTCAGCGTTGGCTTGTTCTGGTTATTGTTCTCCGGCGAGAGCGGATCGGCTGCTGCCATCGAGAGGTCTTCAATCCTGGATATCTGTACATCATCGGTTCGATTAGCAACTAACTAGTTAAACGATAATTCACGGTGGTTGCGGGAATTGTCGCGAGCAAGTACCTGTTTGGAAACCCTCTCCATCATCCGGTCCATCAGCGCGCCTGGCCATGGCAGCAGTTCAGGGACAGCCCGCTCCGCGACCCAGAACCGCGTTAGCTGCTGGTGGTCGACGGCCGTGGCTTCGGGAGACGAGATGTCACCCCTATCTACCGACGCGAGGATGTCGTCTATCCCGATTCCCTCCATCTTGAACCCCTCCTTTCGCTTCTCCTATTTCGTGTCTCTCGCTTTTCGCCTATATTGGCGATCTTTGCCGTTGTGTTATCTTGACTTTGCGTTTTGATATTCAATTTTTTGTCAGTGCGAGCAAAAATTAAAGTCTAAATTTAGAATTTGCGGCTACAAAAAGCAAAAATGATGACGTATGTCTTGGCGTTGTTTGTTTATTTACACGAACAAAAAAGAAACACGCGAAGGAAGACGAGAAGTCGAGAAGTCGTTAAGTAAATTGATACTTTCTTTATTTTTTTGGTATGTTATGTTATGTTATGTTAATCGTATGCTGTTCCGCTAGTTCAAAGTAACTGCGTATGTAGTAGAACGCTGGCTCAAGGACCCCAATCCTTTGCTCCTTCGCTTCCAAGCTAGAGATAGAAAACAGGATAAAAAAATCGGTGCAAGACCAAATAGTCACGCAATGCACGTGTTGTCGAGAGACCACTAGCAGGAAGAGAGAGTTGTATCGCAGCAGATAAGCATGGCCATTGTGCTGTGTTCCGTAGCCTTGCTGTAACCTGTCTGGATCAACCTCATGTGGCGTGTGTGACTCAAGACGCGTGTGGGTGGTTATGAGATACACAAAAAAATCGGGAAAGAGATAAGCGAAGGGTAAAACACGAATGCAAACAGAGTACCGCCCGTGACCTGACCGAATCTAGATGAACAGAGGAAAGAAATTGAGGAGCGGTGAATGTCCGCTTCGGGTAGGGGAGAGCGAATGGGTCCAGTAGGTTGTTGGTGTTATTGTTTGCTGTTTGATGTTTGCCCAGCACAGCGTGGCGTTTTGCGTGGCGGCGCAAGCACGAGGCATGAGGATAGAGAGGAAAGAGGAAGAAGAGGTTAAAAGAGGGGGAGGCGAAACTGCGTTTAGCCCTTGGTGGCCAGACAGGCGGTACCATCATCGCATCATAGCCGGGGATCAGCAGCGGGGGTTGTTTCAGATTGAGCTCTCATCCGATCCGGTGATGAAAGAAGGCTGGGAAAGCTAGGAAAGCGTCCCGCGCCCGGCATGAAGAGCGGGAACAGAATAAGATGGAAGAGCGGAAAGAAAGCTGAAGGAGTGTCAGATAGATAGGGCGTTAGTGTTGGCGTTGGCGTTGGCGTGGCATTGTTGGTAGAAGGGGTCTTTCGGAACTCGTGTGCGCTTTTCCTTGACATCGCATGTGGAGGAGAAGGTGTGGCGCATGGCAGATTGGTGGGAAACAGCTCAGCCCAGCTCGGTAGAGGCCGGGCAGGAGGAGTGGTAGACAAAGGGAAAAAATGAACAAGGAAAAACAGGTATATTGACAAAGGAAATTGGTGATGTTGGATAAGGAAAAACTGGGGTAATGGTGCAGGGTAATTGGGTCAGTCAGTCAATCAATCAATTGGACGTGATCATAGAGAAACAGAGGGAATAGGGAATAAAAGGAAAAACGCTTGCGCTGGGTCAAGTAATAATCAATCGCTCAGGATAATAATAGGAAAAGGAAAAGGAAAGAATTCCCGGTAGGAAAGTAAAAGGGAAAAGGGAAAAAGAGACGCTATCAATGAAGAGTTCCGCTATGACGCTTTCGACAAGGAAAGCAGAAAAAGAGAACTTTTTGGTCTGGCTTGAACGCTTTTCCGGTCGCTGGCGAACAAGACGAGAATCGAAGTGGAGAAAGGTAAGAGAGAGAGAGGAAAAATAGGGAGCCTTGTGACCATGCTATGGAATCAAGGGTTACCCGTAAGGAAATGAAAGGAAATGGATCCGGTGCGCCAGGCGTAAGGTAAGGTGTAGAATCAAACGTTAGGACTTCAAGTCAGGTTAAGGCGTAACTCCATCAAGAACATTAGCACCCATTGGCAAGGGAAAGAAAAAAGGTGGGTAGGTATGTAGGTTCGTTTGCATGCTAGTATGAGAACATGCGTCGTTCAGGTAGACGGCCAGGGGAAAAGCCTCGCCCAAGTGGGCTCTCGAAAGCAGTGTTGATGTTGCGATCGCTTGCTCCGCGGCATCGACCGGTTGGACTATCCTCCATTGGCGAGTGCTGACCAAAAGCGAACGTTTGAGCTCGGGATAGCTTCGACCGTTGCTTCACTTTGCCCAGGCCACGCTCGCATGCAAACTCGTGCTCCTTGGTTGGCATTTCGACGTAGTTCTGAGGGTAGCAGAGGGAGCTATGCGCAGCAAAGTGG
>NW_003345192.1:437020-438888 GCF_000150975.2 Nannizzia gypsea CBS 118893
ATTCATGCCGAAGGGGCCTTGTGCGGGAGAGGAGACATCTCCATGATATCTGTGCGAGCAGGAGAAGAGGGTATTGGCGGGGTTGTTATTGTATCTACTTCACAGTTAGCTCTATACACTATACCCCATAGGGCATCTCATTCGTTTTAGATATATAGTTGAGACACAATGGGCGGATATGGGGTTTATATGTACCATTATCCGAGCCGAACAGATTAGCTGAAAACAGCGACCTGCGAGGCGTAGCCAACTGCGGACTGAAAGGGAGAGTCAGTCAGCTTAAAACAAGACAAGAAAAGGACGAGCAAACAAGAGACAGGATATGTTTTGTTTGTCTGGGGAGGGCAGCAGCAGCAGCAGTAGTAGGACGCACCTCTGGTCGATGTGGAAGTTCTGGGAGAGGTCTGCGGCGAGGGAGACGGTGGGCGAGGGCCGCACAGCAGCAGCAGCAGGCTTGACTGCCGTGAAGTAGTCGGCCCTCGCCCGCTTCATGGAAAGATCCCTGAAGTTGAAGCTCTCGGGGCCAAAGGAGGGCACGGCGGCCGGGAACTGGGTGAAGGAGCTGGCAGGCTCTGCTCTGAAGCAGTGGCCGAAGTGGACAGAGGGAGGATGCATGGCAGCCAACGGCGAGGACTGCTCCATGGTGGCCAGTCAGCTGTCTATCCCAGTGTAACCCAGCAGTGTCTGTCTGCAGCAAGAATTCTCAAGACTGTGTATACAGCCTTCGTCGACCAGCTCTGTCTGTCTGTCTGTCTGTCTGCTTTGCTGCAGAGATTTGCTGGTGGTTGTTTGGTGGTCGTCTAGCGAGGTCGTCGTATAGAGAGAGGTGAGATCCCGGTCGTAGCAGCGTCCCGGGAGAATCCCCAGGTCCAATCGAGCCGGAATGAAGAGAAGACCGTCTGCAGCGAGGGTCTTTAGTTTGCCATGGTGGTGGTCGTAAAGGTGGTCGTTGTCGTTGTCGTAGGGGAGGTGGTGGTGCTGGTGGTGGTGATGGTGAGGGCAGAGGGGGTCAACATATGCCGGTAGCAACAGCAGCAGCAGCAGCGAGGGCGTCGTCGTCCGTGAAGAATGAAGAATGCAAGAGAGCAAAGAAGACGAAGAAGAAGAAGAGATCGTGAAGAAGAAGACGAAGAGAAAAAGCGACGCCGTCCGTCTGTTGCAATGGGCAACGGCCAGCTTGTATGCAAAAAAGAAAAAGAAGCAGAGAAATTGAATAAAACTGCAAAAAAGAAGCAGACGCAAAAGAAGAAGAAACTTTCCCTTTCGGTATCCCTTTTGTATGTAAAGAAAGTAAATAACCTGAGAGGGTTTTGTACGGGGTGGAACTGAACTATGCAGAGCGACCCAGCAGCCATGGCGAGGTACTTCTCGGTTGGCGGTGATCGTCCGCAAATGAGAAGTACCGCTGCATAGGGCCGGGGTACCTGGCCATCGCTGCAGCCAATCCGCGGCATCGCCCTCGCATCGCTGCGATGCTTGCCGCCCTGCTAGACGAGCTACTGCATCCTCCGTCACAGTCGAGCTGCTGCTTGTTCGCTAGAGGCCAGCGTAAGGCTGACTGTTTGTTTACAGGCTGGTGGTTGCTGGAGAAGCAGCAGTAGTAGTAGAAGCTGCTGGCTATAGAATTGGTCCTGGAGGGTGATATAGATCTGCGGCGAGCCATGGGAGACGATGGACGGCGAGATGGCATAGACATACATACATACATACATACATACGGTATTATAAGTGCAGTCATATTACTGATGATGAGCATAGGTACGCAACTATAAGGTTATACAGTATTGTCCTGCAGGCTTCCCGTCCATCTTCTGCAAGTAAGGGAGGCACTAAGTATATACCGCACGGAGATCCCTTGGGCTCCAGAT
>NW_003345192.1:438988-455851 GCF_000150975.2 Nannizzia gypsea CBS 118893
TCTCCAGATGTACATGTACGGAGGAGCTGCTGTCGACGATGTACAGACCGTTGTCGCTGACAGTAAACCGTGCGGCACAGAGATCTTGTCTCATGGCCTTCTGCTCGCTCTCCGTTCTCTGTCTCGCTGCTGTCCCCGGGCGAGGGCGATGGGGAGGCCCTCCGTGGTCACGCTCTGTCCCGGTGGAGGAATGTCTGTCTGGTAGCCCGAGTAACCTGGTATTCTGTGCTCCATCGATACCATGGTAACTAACACACTAAGAGTACGGAGACAGTAGTTATACCACCATGTAACCGGACAACGGATACTCTTGTATGTAACGACCAGTCCAAGGCACAGGGCACGGCCAAAACCAAGGATATGGATGGATGGATCTGGATGGCCGCATCAAAGAATTCAATTCATGCAGGTCATCCGCTCTCCTTATCTTCTCGCTCTCGATCTCTGACTATCGTTTTGCTTAATATCTGATACCGAAAAGGGTTCCGTGTCACTGGTTCAACAGCCGATTGCAGTCGGTACTCTCACGGCGCACAGAGCCAGAGCCAGAGCCAAAGGCCAAAATCAGAGTTCCCTCCCCTGTAAAGAGCAAGCAGAGGTGTGAATGAACTCTGACTCCGTCGCCATCGCCCGTCGCCGGGTAACACCAGTTGTCCTGGTAGCAGGCTTCTCCCCTGCTGGCCCTGGACCGCCCAAAACTCCACCCTCTCTTGCATGTTTTGGAGACACACGCGCTATTTCCGGTGTTCTCCTCTTTATTTTCCCCGATCTCTTGTCCCTTTTTCTTTTCTCCTGCTGCTGCTTTCTGCTTCTGCTGCTCCTCCTGCTCGTCTGCAGTAACAAATTGGATACCGAGATACATCCATGCTTGGACCCGGACGTCAGGTTCCCTAGCCAGCCAGCCAGCCATCCAGACGCTCGCAGCCATTCCCCAGAACGAAGGAAGGATGAGCGAAAGTCGAAGAAGCAAAAAGGAAGGAAAAAAGAAAAAAGTCAATCGGGACAGTGCGAGATCTGGTCTTATTGGGCCTCCTCACGAACAGGGAGCCATTAGCGCTTCGTATCACCAGGGCAGCCAGCCGCGAAATAGAGTTGAGAAGCCAGCTGGACAACTTTCGTGCAGCTCCTCCTCCTCCTCGCCTTCGTTGCTTTTCTTTTCTCCCGGCTTTCTATCTCTGCATTCTCCTCTTTGGATGTTGCCTTTTTGCTATATTTGGGCCAATTGTTGGTTCCATGGCCTGACTCGGTCTAGTTCCATGCACCCATCTCACTCTCGTTGCATGGTTGCTGCATCAACTCATGCATGCATGCACCAGCAGAGTCCCCAAAAGAGTAGCAGCAAGAGATGGCAGATGGCCCCCAAAGTTCAACAGCCAGAATGGAGCTCACTATTCGTCAGCCTCCGTCAAACTCCCCCCTCCCCTTAGCCCCATGAGCATTGGCATCATATATCTTAGCGTGGCCACTTAAGCCGCAGGGATCTTAGTCGGTTCCTGTCGACTCCCCAGCATAATCACACGCTGCTTCGACTCGCTCCAGCGAGGGGCATCCCTGACTATGGCCCTTCTAAGGTTTCTATTCTCAGCCCCGCGGTTGGTGATCATCGTCATCGATTCGAGGTCACAAGAACAATCCCTCCCTGCCAATGCCGAGTCTTGTAGCAGCTTTGCTTGCCTGAGCCGGAAGCGTCTCAAGAAGACATTATTACTCCGCCCTTTTGCCGACATATCATACATATACCAGCCATATATATGCCCTTAGTATCATAGTATCACATCATATCGTACTCCGTAGACTGCATGCCAACATCAAAACGAACGACGTCAATGGCCAGACTAACCGCCGATGACATCTCGCTTTCCTTTTTCCTCACAAAAAGAGAAGAAAAATATCGAATACAGCGCAAACAGAGCTCCGTTCGTCCATCCCCAAAAGAATGACGAATGGCGGATGATGGCCCCGATCGGCGAGACCGTCAAGCTCGCTAGTCGCAGAGGCGCCCTTCATCCCTGTTTTGCTATGGTGGGGAGCAGTCTGTGAAAGACCTGCGGGCCCTGAAAGCTCTGAAAGCTCTGAAAGCTCTGAAAGCCTCCGATACTGTGGGTTTTTCTGATTACTCTACATGTCTCTTGACCTTGATACCTGCCACCTGCCTGGAGAAGGGTTAGCTTGGGGGATCCGTCGTAGCGTCGTAGCAGTCAGACACACTAAAGAGCGGCAGAAGCTCATGGAAGACGATACTCAGCCCTTGTTCCCTGGCCGCCAGCAGCTGTTCCCCTTCTCTTCCGGCTTCGAATTGATGTCATGGCCGTTTCATCTGCAGCCTCGACGTCGCCGTCTCTCAGCCCGTCTGTCTTGGATATAGCATCACCACGCGGTCTCTCTGCGGAGTCCTTCCCCTCGGCCGTCTCTACCGATGGTTCCCCTTCACCTCCACCTGCCTCCGTCGCCTTCTTCTGCTTCCTTCTCTTCTTCTTCTTCTTCTTCTTCTTCTTCTCGTTGTCGTCTTCGTTTGTTTCTTTCGCGTCGAAAAAGAAAAAGAAACAAAAACGAGAATAACACGAAGGCACGTGACTTGTACTTACAAAAAATCCTCATCTCGAAAATAACGAAAAAGACATACAAAAAAATGATACGAAAAGATGCAAAAAAGACGATACACCAGAGATAAAAGATAAGGAGACGGAAATGATCAATACAATAAGTAACAGACTATTTGATACGCGGCGGTTTTCTTTCGCGGTTGCCATGGGCTTCGGGCCTCCGCATCGACGCTCTAGCAGACGCAGGGGAAACTGCCTGGGCAACGGTGTAACTCCTTAACACCGCAGATTATACAGACTAGCAAACAGTTGATATTGCGATGTTCGGTGGACAGAGTGCGAGAAGAAAAAAAGAGACGGAGACGGAGATGAGATTTTTCTTTTTTTCCTTTCTCTCGGACGCCATGGATCGGAAATTTCCTCTGACCTGTCTCGCCGTTGTGCATCCTCCTGCGTGTTTCAATACTCAGTCCTGCCGGGTGCAGAGTTTTTCATTATGATTATTTGAAGCTCTCCAGCCCATTGATGGCCATGATATTACGTGAAATAAGACCCTTACCAGTTCCACCTGGACCCTTATTTTACAAGCGTTGATACAAAGGAAAGGGGGATATATATATAAGGGGCAAGCAGACAAAGATGGCCGCCTCACTCTTTGGACATTCGTTACTAGGCCCATCGATAATACTCAATTACTCAATTACTCAAATACAACCGTCCAATTTATCCTCAACCTAGCAGTTTGCTAAACAGTTACCTCCCCAACCGGCCCTCAATCTCCTCGCACACGGCACCTGTCACCTCGGCAGTCGTCTGCTGGCCTCCCAGGTCTGGCGTGGCCACCCCCTTCTCACACACGGCCTCGACACATTCCAGCAGGAGAGCGGCCGCCTCTTTCTCCCCGAGCCAGTGCAGCATCTCTGATGCCGTCCACAAGGTTGCTACCGGGTTGGCTTGTTCTGTTAGCAGGTCGAGAGAAAAAAATGTCAAGTTGGGATGATTGATATCAAACAGGGCAGAAGGCAAACTTGAACTTGGACGAACCACAAAACTCACCAATGCCTTTCCCGGTTATGTCGAATGCAGAGCCGTGGATGGGCTCGAACATTGACGGGTTCTCGCGTGTCGGATCGAGGTTGCTCGTGGGTGCTATTCCAATGGAGCCTGCAAGGGCCGCCGCCAGATCTGATAGAATATCGGCATGCTACGGGCAGCACGAGAGAAGGAGCATGTCACTGTCAGCTGCCTCTGGCATGTATGACGCATTCAGTGTACCCAGAGGTGGTGTCTACAGGGCTTGACGTACCAGGTTCGTAGCCACAATGGTATCCAGGCTCTGTGGCTTCAACACCATCCGCGCGGTCATGGCATCCACCAGCATCTTATCCCACGTCACATCCGGGAAGTCCTCAGCTACTATGGTCGCCACCTCGTCCCAGAGAACCATCCCATTCCGCTGTGCATTGCTCTTCGTCACCACCGTGAGCAGCTTTCTGTCTCGACTCCGCGCCGTCTCAAACGCAAATCTCATAATCCGCTCCACCCCGTGCCGAGTAAAGACCGATACCTCTGTGGCTATCTCCCAGGCCCGGCCGGCGTGGCTGCGGCCTCCTTGACCTGCATACTCGCCCTCGGAGTTCTCGCGAATGATCACCCAGTCCAGGTCGCCGGGCGAGCGAGCTCGGAGCGGGGACTGGGTGCCGCGGAAGATCTTGGTTGGCCGTACATTGGCATACTGCTGTAGGGGTTGGCAGATGGCGAGTCTCAGGCCCCAGAGTGATATATGGTCAGGGACATCTATCACCTTGACTTAGTATCACCTTCATATTCCACATTTACCGGATTACCCGGTACCATGATAGTAGTAAAGTAGACATGGGCATGGTAACTTAGCCACTTACCAGGTGCCCCCACGGCCCCGAAGAGTATGGCATCAAACTTCTTCAGCGTAGTCAAGGCATCATCCGGTAGATATTTGCCATGTTTCTTGTAGTACTCGCTGCTCCAGTCGAAGGTCTCAAAGTCCAGCTCAAACTTGTTCAGGGACGAGGCCAGCTTCTTCAGCACTGTTATCCCAGCACTGATCACTTCAGGGCCTATCCCATCCCCGGGTATCGAGGCAATCCGGTATGTTGGTCCAGGCATTTTAGTCTATTGTAGTTTGGTATGTTGCTGTCTGTATGTGTCGGTTTGGTGATTTTATACAGTCGATCTCGGGAGCTCTGCCGGAGTTAACCCCGAAGTTAATTCATAGAAGTTATAACGTGGTAGAAGACGAGCATCTTTGCTTCTCGGGAAGGGTGATTTACAGTCATTGCAACCGGGTTAATTCTATTGTCAATGGGTGTCATCTTAAATGTTTACAGAATTACATACTTTGCATTGAATGCTGTTGCCCTTTGGCTGGAGGACTCCTGCCCAACAGTATATCAGCAACATCCTTTATAAATATACCAAAAATGTCTCCAAATATCCAGCATGTTAATTCTTCTAGTTCCATATACGGCTAACAAACATCTCTTTTCTTGAAAGCAACTATAATCATGCACAATCTTCCAAATAGTACGGTCGTACGAATATTTTGTTTATTTATATGAAAAAGGCGCTAAGCCTAAAATAACCTCACTGGTGCTAACCGCATTAAGCAACGAAGATTTCGTGCAAAAAATCGACTTTGAAGATATCAAATTCAACTTCCAGCTTGATAAAACACATAAAGACGCCTGAAAAGGCCGTTCGGGAGATACCAAAGGGCAAGTTTGATATAGACACGCGATGTCGTCCTTCAATCCCAAGAAACGCCGTCGCGAAAAAGTCAATGTGGACATCAAGCTTGTAGAAATATATGATGATCTGGGCAATGAGAACGATGAAATCAGACTCAAAGCTGCCAGTGAGCTGCTCTCGCGGTTTACGCCAGAGGCAAACCCAGCGCCGGAAGATGTTGAGAAGGCTCTGTTGCGACTATTCAGGGGACTCTGTAGTAGTCGCAAGGCCGCCAGGCTTGGGTTTTCAATTGCTCTGACGGAGTTGCTCTGCATGCTCTTTGGTCCGACTGGGGGTGAACGGAAGAATGGACTTGCAGGGTGGGATGTATCCAAAGCAATTGATCTTCTGGAGTCGAATACGAACACTACCAATGCTGAGTCTGGACAGGTATGAAAGCCTCTACTAGCTTTTTTTAACTGGATGTGCTAATACCGTGGATAGGAAGAAAGAGACCGCCATTTTGGCAGGCTGTTCGGCGCAGAAGCTATCTTGAAAAGCTATAGTCTGTTCCAGCCCGGCGTCCCGTTTGAGCATTGGACTAGACTGCTCTCTCTAGTGTTTGAATTGGCCAACAAGAAGCCATGGCTGAGGGAAGAGTGTGGATATATCATCTTCATCGCCATTCGTGATATTGGTGCACGAAACAGAGATACCAAATATATTGACTCTGCTCTTGCTGCCTTATGCGAGAATAATCTGGCCAAAACTCCTGAAGGCATTGCCATCTGGCTGGCTGCCATGGATCTATCTTGCTCTCCGGCAGTTGCCTTTCCTTCTGGCGTTTGGAGCCACGATCACCCTTTGAACTCGCGCGAGAAGGCATCTTTGGCTAAGATTATGAAAGAGTCTTCCGGTCAAGATGCTTCCAATGGCGAAGAGGCAAAAGTTAAGAGCTCCGGAGTTTGGAATCCAAAACTCCCTTTTGCATGGGACCCAATTCTCACCAAGCTATATTCTACGCCTGTCGAAAAGGCCCAGAACGAGAGTAAGGGGAAGAAAGAAAAGTCAGCACAGTTGTCATTTATCGATTTCTGGACCGAAGTCGTTGACTGTGAGTTATCTCTCTCTCTCTCTTCCTGGAGTTCTAATTATACTAACCTGTATCTAGGTGGATTATTTGCCGCCGCTTCGTCGGAAGAACGCAAGTACTGGGGTTTCCTCGTATTTATGAAAGTCCTCAAAGAAGGCTCAGTCGAGGTAGCTAGTCAGATCTTCACGCAGAACTTCATGCGCTGTATGATGAATCAACTTGCCGTCGAAGACAGGTACTTGCATAAAATCGCCGTCAAGGCCGCCAAGTCGATACAGACTCGTGCTTCAAAGGAGCCAGACTTTGCTTATCCTGCCTTATGCGGCCTTATGGGACCGCGGGGCGCGGTCAACTTTGACCAAATTGCCAAAGTCAAGGTTGTCGAGAAGATCGTTACTGATGTATCTCACACTGCAATTAAGAAGCTTGTGCCATTCTTTGAAGGGCTGATTGTCAATCCGGAAGCTGATGATAAGGCGGCTGCATCAAGGCGCCAACTTATTGCCAACTTCCTGCAAACCATTGTCAAATCTGTCATGACTTCGGCTAAGGAGAATGATTCCGACGAACTAGATGCAGCCGTTGAGGTGATCATCCTGACGCTTGCTAAGTACACTTACTTTTCGGGCGAAGCTGCTAAGCCTACTATCAGTGGTACTACTAGGGAACTGTTCAGAAACAAAATCATGGCTTCTCTAAATATTGTCATCAGCAGCCAGAAACGATCAGCTGATATTGTATACAAGATTGTTCAGAAGATCCGGGACATGGAGGAGAACGGGGAGTCAGGGAAGTCCATAATTGATATGAGTGAAAGTATCACGGAGTCTGTCCATTCTGCCTTCAAGACGCTCAAGAAGATTAACAAGAAGGTATGTCCATCTAAGCTTCCTACTTCCTCACCATGTTTGAATATGCAGCTTATTTATTACAGAGTAAGCAAGATGATGGGGAGCAGGACCAAACTGCTCAGGGGCTTAAACTGCTTTACTCCTTGACAATTCTTCAAGTATACAATGGAGATGCGGACGCAGTATCCATGCTGGATGAGCTCAAGATGTGTTATGACAAGTTCCTGAGCTACAAGAAGGCGAACGATGAAGAAAGTGCCCAAGCTTCTGATGCACTTGTCGAAATACTGCTCAGCTTCGCCTCAAAGCCTTCTCACTTATTCCGAAAGATGAGTGAGCAGGTATTTGGAGCCTTTGCAGATAAATTAACCCATGCAGGGCTCGAGTCTCTACTTGCCGTAAGCTTCCTTTTATACATGTACTTTCTACGTTGGCTAATGATTGGTATAGGTCATCGATGCAAAGGAAAGTCTAGCAGGCCAACAGGAGTTATTTGATAAGGATGATGATGAGGATGAAGGTGAAGACGACGATGACGAAGAAATTGATAGTGATGTTGAGATGATTGACGGCTCTGATGTTGAGGTCGTCGACGCTGCATCGGAATCCGAATCCGACGATGAAGACGAGGAGGAAGAGGAAGAGGAAGATGGCGAAAACGAGAAAAACCTAGCTGAATTTGATGCCAAACTCGCAGCTGCACTAGGCACCCATCGTGCAGACAAAGACCTCGAAGCATCTGATGGATCTGACGACGGTTCCGACATGGGAGACGACGATATGGAGGCCCTAGACGCACAACTGGTCAAGGTCTTCCAGGCCCGCGAACAGGCATCAAACAAGAAAAAAGATAAAAAGGACGCCAAAGAGACGATGATCAATTTCAAGAACAGAGTGCTCGATCTACTCGACATATACGTCAAGAAATGCCACTCTAACCCGCTCGCACTCGAAATTATCATTCCACTCCTACGGCTATTACGGAAATCAAGCGTGCAGCAGCTTGTGCAGAAAGCAGCGAATGTTCTGCGAGAGTACACTCGGCTCTGCAAGGGTTCCGCCGTTCCTGAAGTTGAATCCGCCGAGCCCATCTGGAAGATGCTTGGACAGGTTCATTATGAAGCTATGCGCAGTGCGTCTGGACCGCATGGTGCGTCGTGCAGCCAGGCAAGCCTGCTTCTTGTCAAGGTGCTTGTGGCTCATGATAAGGAGTCCATCTCGGGAATTGTTGATGTCTATGCTGATACGAGAAAGCAGCAGCTGTTGAGCAACAAGTGTCATGTTCAGCCGTCTTTCTTCTCGGACTGGAATAGTTGGTGTGTGTCTGCTAGCAAGCAGCTGAAGAACTGACCTGGCCATTTTTTATGAATAAAATAGAATTGAGAACTAGTTAGCGAGCGTTTCTGGTGTAAACTGATAACTATTTAGTTAACTAACTATAGAAATACAATTAACTACGCTTAAGAAGCACGATTTGATATTTTTGATCTGCGAGCCATCCTATCAACATATTTGGCCGGGTCACTCGGTAAAATAACTATACCTCCAATTAACTACATCACCAACCAGCCATAGACTACGGATGAAGTCGATCATATTACGGATTATATATTACTCCGCATGCATAACTAGTGGTTAACCAGAGGCTGGTCGACTCATGGGTGAAAGGGAGCGCGCGTATTTCTTTGCTTCTTCCGTCTGGCGATCAGCAAACTGAATATCAATACTACAATTATTGACTACTTCGCTCTCCTGACAACCGATGTGTGTAGTTAATCTCAGCTAAAAAAAAAAAACTCTCGCAGCCTGACTAATGGCTATTTTTCCAGGAGCTCACGTCGTCGGAATGGCAAACCTGCGTCCTGCGAGCCTTGTCGCAAGCACAAGGTACGATGCGACCATGCACAGCCTGTATGTGCGCGGTGTCGGCAACGCGGGAGCGAAAGCCAGTGCTTCTACCATCCAGCGCCCTTGACGAGACAGAGCAATCAGAGGAGGCCGAGGAGGTCTACCACCGAGGAGTGAGATCAAGAAGCCCCTGGCCGGCTGGTTATATCGTGGAATAGAGAACTGACCGGCGGCTTATTAGCCAAACCACGTCTCCAGCGCGTAGTTTGAACAACGATGCCAGCTATTTATCTGCGACTATGGTCCCAAGCTCTTCTTTGGATACTGCAACAATGACCCCAGGTCTAAGGTCGGACGGGATGTTGCAATCTGCGGGCTATCTAGGGCCAACTAGCTTTATATCCGAATTGGAAGAGAGCCATGGGCTTACACATAGTACTGATGAGCAACCGCATGGTAGAGCAGATACCGCCACCATACAGCCGTGGTGGACGCAAAGGGTAACCAAAGCTCTAGGTTTGCTCCATGAGTTCCCTGTTATGAAGCAGCTGGTCCAGAATTACTATAGCTTGAACCAATCTGCTGCAATCCCGGCACCTCTGATAGTTGATACCCTCGCTGAACTGGAGACTACATACAATGAAAAGCTATATGAAAACATCTCAAATGAGCAGACTTCTGCGTTAGCCGTCTTGGCCATGAAAAATACACAGAAGACATTCACGATTCCACCTGCAGTGGATGGGGCACATTTCTCGAAGCTGTTTACAGGCTCCTCTATTCGGCTAGAAATAATTGGACTCATTTATACCCTAGCAGGTCGAGCAAGTTACTATGGATTATCTTATCCATCAAGTAGTACGATTTCTGGGTGTGATGCCGAGTTTCCTCGCAAGATGCTTACTGCAAGCGATACTATAATTCAACTTTGCAAGATGTTGACGCCTACGAATGATCTCACCATGTGGCTTATTCAGGAAAATTTACTTCTTTCTAGCGTCATATTTGGTTATTCCAGTTTGTTTGAACTTGCTTTCCCCTTATAGTTTACATGGATACTAAAAATATCAATAGGTTCGGAAACCTGGCATCGCCTGGGTGGCCTAGCTACAACTATATTCGAGCTGGGACTGCATAGAGACAATGGCTCGAGCTCACTCCCGGAATTTCTCCTTGAAACCCGACGTAGGCTGTTTGCTGCTTCATATCACTACGACAAGAGCTTTGCTACATTTTTAGGTCGACCACCTCTAATCTCACGGAGACATTCGGACTGCCCTCTTCCACTCGATATCAGCGACGATACCCTAGTATATAGTCGCAACGTGATCGAAGTTACACGCAGTTCACTAACTGGCGAAGGCTGGAGCTCTCAGCCACTTTTCCAACGAGCAGCTTGGATAAGACTTAGGTATATCATTAGCTCTTATAGAGAGGAAATTCTGGAGTTGTCGCTACAAAAGCCCGGACCTGAGCGCTTGACTAAGTTAAGGTAAACAAAACTCACAAGTCTAATTTTCCTTATGTATGGAAATGATATTAACATTACATGTAGGGATGTTTCCCATCGGTGTAACCAGGCCTGGAACTCACTGCCAGAACATCTGCGTTATATAGATTCTTGTTGGGATACTGATCTACCAGGAAGTGTGAAAATGATGCTAATTGTGTCATATTTAACGTACCGTTATAATGGCTTTCTTGTTGAGAGGATAATAGTTAAAGACTACGCGGATGCCCGGAATGATCTACTGAGCATCAGCGGTTCCATACTCACTACTGTGTTAACATTTGGCAGACAAAACGTGCGCTCGTTTGACATGCAACGAGATTTCATTTGGACGGTAAGCACCAAATACACAATTATCATTTCCGCTGCTGTGGAATTGGCCATTTATTAATAAATCACTAACTACTTTATGTGGCTCACAGTTGCTGCTCTTTGGCTTTGCAAGTGCCAGCGTGCTAATCCGAGAACTTCAGAAAGAAGTCAGGACAAAACAACCAATTCCATATCCCGGCTCTCGAGCTACCCTTATTCGCAATCTCAGTGTCTTCATCTCCCACCTGGAATCAATGGCGCGACCTGGTACTGCCGGCTCCTCATTTTTCAGCCGTGCAACTGAGGTCTTTTCACACATAATTTCCGAAGTCTTAGAGCCGGACCCTGTGCAGCAGGACACGAATCCGGAAATTAACACTGGTCTTGACGCATCTATGTTGGAAAACATAGATGGGATTGGTCTACTCGATTATGCAAATATACCTAACATTTTTGATCAAATGTTATTCCAACTTTAGCACCGATTTCTAAGTGCCTTAAGACAACTACTCTACTCGATTGCGCAGTAAAATTCTGCTTTTACTTGTGCAAAATACTTTAAATGCATGAGTGCTGCGTTTGCAAGAATACACCGTGAAGGCTGTGAGCCATGACGATGTATTCGACTCCGGACGATTCACCTTATCTACTTTTCCGACCTTCATAATATTCTGTACGATGGAAGGTAGGAGCTCTGGATTCTTCCGTTTCAGGTCTTGCCATACATTCTGACATATAAACATACCTGGTTGTTCCGGCCTAATAGCTGCAACCACAACATAGCTATCTGCGGGATAGGGGTTTGAAAGAGCATGGATTCGGATAATACCTTTTACTATCGTCAAGAGATAAAGGGTGTTGAGGTACACTCCAAGAGCAAAAGTACTGGTGAAGGAGTTTAAATATTGAGGTGGCCCAGTATTAATCTCAATAAGGAAGATACTTCGCTCCCGTGATAGGCCAGCGGATCTCAACCGCAAATCCATTCGCTCGTCCCCTTTCAGTATTCATGGCTAGAATTCCGCACGCGTGCCTCGGCGTGGGAATCCCGACATGGAATATAATTGATTCATGCAAATGCTGTCGCAATGAAGACTATTCAGAAGGTAGCAATCCAGATGGAAATGCTAACTGAGTTTCTTTGAAATTCCGGTACAAGGGAGGTTGTCAATCACCTCCAAAGAATAAATATCACCATCCTACAAAAAGAAATTGCAGTCAGTGTTTCTTTACCAACACGCCGGTTTGCCATGGTTAACGATTATGTGGATAATTTTTTATACCGGTGCTTCAAATAATGTCTCATTCCGAATTCCAGAATCCCAACTCCGAACGCCGGTTCTTCAACGATCCTATTGAAACCACTATGAACCAAACGTTCAAAGCGAAATCATATGCTACAATGGCTGGGATCGACCCCTTCAATGTGCCATCATATCCACGAATATCCTGAAGATCTCATATTAATCTGCAAATATGAAATCTCAAGAGATAGCTGTTGAGAACCAGCCAAGCTTAGCCCATGAACTGCCATCTGAATATGATATCCAGGAGCTTCAGCATGTCCCCGCGCCTTTACCTCTACGCGTTTGGCTGGCGGCACTTGTTGCTATGACGGAACGTTTTGCCTATTATGGCACACAGTCCCTTTTTCGTGAGCACTTGTCTTATACATAGCTTATAAGTATTTCCTAGCTATTTATACTGAAGGTACTATAAGAGAATTATATCCAAAATAGTCCGACGGATATTATTCCCGGCGCAATGGGCCTAGGGAAATCTCATGCAACAACTGTGAACCTAGCATTTGCAGTTCTTGTTAACCTATTGCCTCTACCGGCTTCTTTCATTGTCGATGGCTAGTTAGGGAGATTTTTGTCTTTGCAAATATTTACGATTCAACTTCGATGTTGCCCTACCCGAACATCAACTCCGAGCTTATGATCGAGCCGTTCCATGGAGCAAGGACTTTGCCAGTGAATTGCGCGATGCCCTATCGGCCTTCAAAATCTGGTATGCTGTCCTTTGGATGCCATGCTCTCGTCCTGGGCTAACAATTATAATCTAGCGTTGGATGGCCCATATTTTGGGTTTGTATGGGCGAGGATGCCCAAATTTCTGTATCCCAAGCAGGCCAGATGGAAACACACGGTGTCCCCAATGATCTTATCAAATCATCCAATCCTATTGCATATGTGACTTTCGGTGTAATAGTTCAAAAGCTGCTTTACCCTTTGCTACAACGATACAAGATCCGATTTGGCCCGATCAATCGAATCACCCTAGGGTTTGCTATTATATCTGTGGCTATGGCTTATGCAGCTGTTGTTCAAGCAATTATATATAGGGCCGGGCCTTGCTATATGTATCCTCTAGCATGTCCTGCATCTAGTGGTGGGAAGATTCCTAACCGTGTCCACGTTCTATTTCAGCTACCAACCTACATTATCGTCGCCCTTGCCGAGGTATTCTGCTGGCCAACGGGCTCTGAGTATGTCTATTCTCATTCCCCTAATAGCATGAAATCCATTTTGCAGGCATGCTATATCGGAACGGCCGCGCTAGGTATTTCCTCGGTATGGCACTGACGCCACTTGCAAAGGACCCTCTTCTCGTTATACTATGGTTAGTTGTGGCTGGGATGATATTTATAACTACTTGTTTATTTCGCTTTGCATTCAGAAACCACTAGGTATCAGTAATGGTGGGAGGACAATGGTATGAGGAGATTCACTCTTTTCATCACGCAGTTGAGTCGTAAATAACTAATCAGGACACAAATATATACTTACATTGGCTTATAAGTATAAGATACAATTGCCTCATTCCATGCAGGCAGTCAACAGCTGAATATACTCCGAGATAGAGTCGAAGAGTGACTTCTCCAAGGGGATCGACATGTGTTATCATCTATGTTTCCTTCAGCCGAATTTGACGGTATCAGCGGATCTTCTTCACTTGCACGCAGCCCGGGCTTTATTGCTTGCAGATTCCGCTTCCGGTATAAACAATAATGCTGAACTAGAAATACAACATCAAAAAGCAGGGTAATATTTCCTAGTAGCAGCTTGGATATATTGTTTATTATCCCAGACCAATCCCCCTGGAGGGAGGAGTCCAACACCAACTGTATTAGTGATAGAAGGGCGCCGGTGAGGTCCAGCAGGACAGCGAGTATACTGAAACCCTCGGTCGACTGGTAGCGCCAATTCATCACGGCCTGTGGAGTATACTTGATTGCCGTGAGGAACACTTTTATATTTCCAATTGTATTAACCTGGTTCATATATTTAGATAGAGGCCTTCATCCAAGTATGTTTATAGGGGTTTAGTTATGTATATAGCCACTTACTATATCAAGCCATTCACGCTGTGTCCATGTTGAGTAGAAGGAGACTCCGATGATATCTAGAGCAATAGCTCCTGTAGAACACCATAGTATCCAGATTGTAAACGGGTGTACTTTCAGAGAAGGATGTATCGTGTGGAAATTCCAGAGAGAAGGCCATTGTAATTGACTATAGATGAGGAGGCAGATGATTGTCCCATGTATTGCGTATGTAAAATCATTTATTTGGACCGTTGGCTCGGGACTTTGTGGGTGTCTCTCAGCATATTGGCAGCGGATCACAGGAGAGAATAGCAAGCTGCCATTGAAGATTGTATATGCTGCGAGGCCGAACAAGTTGAGGAGCGTAAAGTTAAGAGAGAAACCGTCAGTTGATCGCCGGCGGTAGTTGTGAATTAACTGCGGGTAGAATGAACATGTCCAGAGCAGGAAGTATGTCCATCCAAGCCCCTGGGAGACTGTCTGAGCAAGGGGCTTATTGTACATTGCTAGTTACAAATGTACGGCTCATTCAGTACCCAAAGAAGTAGCAACTATCAGAGCAGCTAGTCGATTTACTGACTGTAAATATAGTCATAACAGAGAATGAATTTGATAACTACTGGCCAACTCTCCAACTCCGCAGCCAGTAAATCAGTCAACCATTTAACCAGCCAGTTAACCATCGGCATTCGGAGTTCGGAGTTCAGTAGTTGGTACGGAGTAGTTAAAGCTGCTACGGGATCTAAGCTAGGCAGGGGTGTGTATCAACTTCTCTGGCGATTGATACGATCATCAATCAACTTTCGGCAACATATAGTACCTGAGTTATGTCAAGATGTTTGCAAGGTAGTTCAAAGTTATAAACCTCCTTTATCTAGTGGATAGGTAATGTTAACTTATAAAAGTTTAACTAGTTTTCTTTTTACTTCAAAAGCGTAACCACTTTATGGTGTACCATGTTTATCATTCTGCAAGAATACAAAACCAACTCGCCTATCGAGTGATGAAGAAATAGCCAGAGGGAAAAACCGAGATTTAAAATGCCAAAGAGGGTTAAGTTCATAGCCAAACGGTATCAAGGCAGCTAGACAAACGCGCGTCGCCTGTAGAGCACTATACATGTGCACAGAAGTCGAGATACAAAAGGGATATAGTCGGTATATATATGGAAACGCTGTTCTTCTGTCTGTTTGCCTGGTCTCACAAACGACCAGGTAACGATACCTCTGTATTAAGACAAACAATATTATAAAGGGAAGGAGTATTATTCTTCTACCTCCAATCCACAAAGCTGGGGCCGGCCCGGGTCCGGGGATATGGGTCCAAAATGAAGGGTAGTGTGTGAGAGGTTGTCCAACACTGGAGGATCGTATTGTAGCACTGTACGCGGTGTGCAACATTCAATTTTAATTCGAAGCTAGCCTGTTACGGCTCGGTAGATGCATGCATAGGCTGGTATCGTGGACCAGACAGGTTGGGTTGGTTTCCGAAAGCTGACCTTATCTGGTCTACAAGTCCTCCCATAGCACCGTTTTGTACAGGTGTGGTGTTCCCGTGGCTGCGGCTGCCATCCATAAGGCCAGAACTTGGGCCGGGACTCTCGTACCCGTCATCCTCGTCGTCATCGATCCCTTCTCGCTCCGAAAGGGCCTCCTTGCGCATCTTGGTAACTTTCATGTAATTGTAGTAAGCAATGCTTGAAATAGCGACGATCAAACCGACGATATTGACCAGGCTGAGCACTTCCTGGAAAAAGATGCCCGCTGCTGCAATGGTGATGACCTCCTTAAAGATACCGCAGATACTCAGAGTAACGACGGAAGAACGCCTCAGGAGAGCAAACTCAGAGGATATCATGCAAAAGGCTAGCATTCCGGGGAAGGAGAGGAAGCCTAACACCTTCAGGGATCCATGCTCAGCAGAAAGGTTATGGATGCCGGCTAGGATCTCATTGTATCCCTCAACACCGAGTGCAATTGCAAGCAGAGAGACAAACATGATAGGAGTAAGCAGGAAAAGGGTTGAGAAGGGGTTTGAGGTGGATGGGTGCCGAAGCAGGAGGATCTGAGTGAGAGCCCAGCGGAACCCGGAGAAGAAAGACGAAGCTATTATCAGGGCGAATCCAACGGCATGAAAGGAGGCTTCGCCGGCCACCATCATGACCACGCCCAGGGTCATGGTACATATGATCAGGATGAGCTTAAGGGAGGGAGTCTCGAGGCCAAAGAGAATGGCGAAGAGAAGCACAAAGCCTAGAGCAGAGGACTTGCACATGGTAAGGAAGCTGAGGGTGATGAAGCGTAGGGACATGTTGCCCAGCCCGATATCGAGGGAGGTAGCGCTCCCGCATGGCACGAGACGGGTAAGGTAGAATATCGGGGTAAGAGAGGGTTTGTTTGGTTTCCCCGGAGCTGCTTCGGGGCTGTTCAACGGCGGCCGCAGAGACGGGAAGAAGTAGAGCAGTATGGAGGCGAGTATGAACTGGACGAGCATGTGTAGGCTGGTAGTGAACAGGGGGAACTTGAAGTTGAGATTTCCCGGCGAAAACATCCATTTGTTATACTACCAGTAGTTAGCTTCCGATAACCAAAGCAAGATGAATCTAGAATATAACTAGTTATAGGCAAGGGGATATATATATAGTTATATTCCGTATACATACCAGTGTG
>NW_003345192.1:455951-458612 GCF_000150975.2 Nannizzia gypsea CBS 118893
TCCGTGCGCACAGCATTGTCTTGAAACCAAACTGTCGAGCTCTTCAACGCTGCTGTCTCCTTCCCTGGCGCGCCATTGCTTGTGCCGTCGCTGCTGGGGGGGTGAGGCCGATCTCCTCGTCGTCGATGGGGGTCTCGTTGATGGTAGCCGTGAGAGAAGGGCTGGCGCCGAGGGAGCCATCCTAGACCACCAGCGGCGGTCAGCTCGCTGTCGGGGCTCCAGTTGCTTGTCGAAACGAAGGGAGTATTGGCCAGGACCAGCTGTTCCGGTGAAGCCGTGGTTTGTTTGGCCGTGAAGATGGCCGTCTGGCTTGGTTGCGTGCTGGGTTTGGTAGGAGGCAAAGGAGGTCCGACTGGCCCCGTTTGAAGCAGGCCAGCGAGGAGTGTAGGCCGTAGTAAATTCTACACGGCGTACGGCATGAGACGTATCTTCGTCTTCTTCTGCTTCTTCGTCTCGTCTTCGGTGTGTGGTTTGCTGACTGTTGTTGTCTGTTGTCTGTTTTATCTGCTCCCCTGAAGCGTGTGAGATGAAGATTCAACTTTTTACTAGCAAAACCAGCCAAGCAAAGTTCACTATCAAACTTGATACACACGGACACAGTCAGGGTGACGGTGAATAGTGACGGAATAGACGAAGAGACGGTGAGGACGACGGCGAGTGTATATGACATGTCTTATTATACTACTATGCCGCCTGGCGATAACATGTATCAACGGGTTTGATGTCGCGTGATGCCGGTTAAAGGCAACAGACAGACATACATATACAAATGCATGGGTATTCCACGGTCAGGCGTACACGGATAGACAGATAGATGGCTAAACAGATAGTTATGCTGCTGGACCGGACAGTAGAGGGTTCTCCCTGTCACCCTAGGTCTCTACTCTCTCTCTCTCTCTCTCTCTCTCCCTTTCTCCCTCCCTACCTCCCTCCCTCTTCTCACTCTCCTGTCGTCTGACTACACCCTCGACTCGATCATCCCCCTTTCCTCTGGCCGCCAGGAGAGTTGCTGGCCGATACGTTGCTGCGGATGGGGACTGCAACGGCCGAGCGAGGGTCTCGTGGTGTGGCCACTGTAGCGGTAGGTGTTGATGTGCCGGTCGCAGAACTCTTCCTCAGGTGTCCGTCTGTATTGCTGCTGCTGCCGTTATTGTTCTTGGGGAAGTTTACTGACTTTGCCATTGCTGAGCTGGCCCGACGGAGCTCGATCTTCTTTCGTTCCATCTCAAGCTGTGTCCCGTTAGTATAATGTATATACTACATATATATATATATATATGTGTGTGTGTGTGTGTGTGTGTGTGTGTGTGGGTGTATATCAATAGCAGAACTGGTGCAATGGTAAACTGACCACCTTGCGTACTCTGGTAAGAGCAGTGCCGGCCACCTCGTCTCTACCAGCCAAGTTAAGCGTCTTGCAATCGCCCACGCCGTACGGAGCAGCAATCACCACCGAATCAGCAACAACGATGCTGGTCCCGCTCCAGTGAGTTGGCATCGTCCGCTTAAACGCATCGAACAGGTCCTGAGCCTCCTTCGACACCCCCTTGCCCCTCGAGGACTCATGGTCCTTCAGACGGGAGATAGCGGTAGCCTCGCGGGTCCGTAGCGCCCGGATGTCCAGCGGGTAGATAGCAGGTTGGGCGGATGTGAAAGGCCCACCAGGCGAGGAGGGCGAGTCTGGAGCGAGAGAGAGCAGGTTGAAGCTGTGAATGCGAGTGACGGGGAGGATGGTGAAGTCTCCTGGCTGCGAGAGGGCAAGGGCAGGCGACGAGCTGCCTGTGGATGGTGTGCTGGTGCTGGTGTTGATTGCGATTATATTGGTGATGGGACAGGCAGTGAAGAGCGTTCCTTCGACCGTCACCGAAGCCGGCTGTGTCGTAGTTACGCGGATTCTACTCAATTAGCATACAGCACCATACAGATAGACAGTAGAATATGTATATATCAATATATCAATACATCAATATATCGATATGAAGGGGGGGCGGCTGAAAAGAAAGACCAACCTGGCGCCGATGGCGGAGCTGAGGGCCTTCTCCAAGCTAACTGTCCCCGACGGCCCAAAGCCATGGTGATCCTGACCCTGACCCTGCTGCGACTTGCGCTTGTTCTCCGTCGCCATCATGAATCAATCGCCCGTCTCGTCTTCTTCTCGTCGCTGGTAATTGTGGTGGTGTGGTGGTAGGTAGAGTTGGGGTCGCGTGTAGTCGGTATACGGCGTCAACGCTCAAAAGGACGGATTCCAGAGCCCGACAAGAGCAAAATGCAAGGCGCAAACGGTATGAATAGGGAATACCGGGCAGATAGACGTATCCGGACACTTGGAGAGAGCTCGCAAGGGGGTGGGAAAAGACGGCAAGCAAAAGAAGCAGAAGCAGACGCAGAAGAATAAGTATTAAAGTCGTTAAAAGAACAAGAACAAGCGGGCCAAATGGAGGCAAAGAAACGGGCACCGACGAGAAACCCCGGTCGAGGAAAACGAGGCGAAGAAGAAGAAGAAGAGAAGAGAAGACGAAAGAGAAGACTGAAGCAAAAGAAGCAAAGGAGAAGGAGATTGGAGATTTTCGACTCTTTCTTGCGGTCGAAAAGAAAGAAAAGTTGAAGTCGAAGTTGGAGTTTTGTGATGCTTATGTAAGGATGACGTTGCCTTAAGACAGT
>NW_003345192.1:459998-467613 GCF_000150975.2 Nannizzia gypsea CBS 118893
GACTGCGCGGCTACGGCGCGCGGCTGGAACCCCGAACGCAGCCCCGACAGCAGGTCTAGAGACATCTGGTCCATGACTGGGAGGTCTCGACACTGTGGATGGAGTAGTAGTAGCAGGAGGAGTGGTGTTGGAGGTGGTAATTGGCGGAGCTGGGTATGGGGATACGGCGGATGGCGGACGGGCGGGCAGCGAGGCCGGGGGCTGGGCCTGCGAGGCGGCTTGCGGTGGCGGCGGGCGCTGGAGACCTGGAGGAGGCGGCAGGGACATGATGAACGGGTGCTCGACAGATACAGATAGAGGTGCAGAGACAGGTATGATAGAGATGGAGGTAGGAGGCAGAGGGCTGCCGTCGAGTGTTCTGCAGGAGATGCTTGCAGCACACGTACCTTGAGTCCGAGCAGCCAACCTGGCAAACGAGCTTCTCCGATTTGCTTTCTTCTCGTCTTCTCGTCTCGCCTTCGTCTTGGTCTTGGTCTTTTTATCTTGTTTTTCTTCTACTTCTTTTGCTTCTTCTTCTTTTGCTTCTTTGAATCTTCAACTTTTGCGTCCTTGCGGAAGTTTTGAAGTTGATATCACGTGAAGCTGAGTAATGGCTGAGTAATCGTTAATGACTAAGACATTACCTGATAACCTTATTATCAAAAATTCTATTACTCAGAAATTATTAACATCATTATATAATCAAAAGTATTACGTAATAACCGCAAAAACAAAACACGAGAAAAGACGAAGAAGCAAAAGAAGCAAAAGAAAAGAACAAAAAGAACAAGCAGAAAGAATATAAAAGAACAAGATGACGACAGTGGAAAATACGAGACAGAGAGGGTGAAGTGAAGGGGGAAAGGCGGCGGAAATGCGGACGACCAGGAGGCGGCAGGGATAGGAACGACCAGGACCGACTAGGAATATGCACCCTCAGCTCCCGGTCGCTGGCCGCTGCAGGCCACCCAAACCATCGAAGAAACGCCAGTCCAGGGGAGGGATGCGATCGCTGCCCCTCAGTGACATAATGGTGCATCCCGGATGCCTGCACGTCTCGTCTCTTGCCCCCCCTTCCTCCCCTTCCTCCCCTTCCTCCCCTTCCTCGTCGCAGACATCAAGCAGGACCCTGACGGACGGAGAGACCCCGGCGGCGCCGGACATGACAAGTCATGGCAGGGTCGGGACGGAGAGCAGACGTCGAGCAGCAAGACGGCCGTGGAAGTCGTGGAGGTCGTGGAAGTCGTGGAAGCCGTCGGGGCGTGGGCAAGCGAGGGAGTGGGATGGACGGCGGCATACACAGACGAGCAGCATCAATTGGCAGGCTGTCTCTGTATATAAACCCACTAGGTATCTCTGTAGGCCAGTGCCATCAGGCAGCGTAACACAGTCTTCAAGGTAAACAAATATACGTGAAGTGAAGTCAAGTATACACAACGAGGTAAGAAGAAGAGGTTGAGTTCTGGACTTCCGCTTTAGTCATCCTCTTTCTCCCCGCCTCAACCTTTCGGCCGCCAAACGCCAACCTCAGCCTGCCTGCTTCACTCACCACAGTGTCAGCTCCAGCTCCAGCGACAGCTACAGCGAACACACCTACGGACGGACGAAACGACGCCAATTCGACAGTCTCTTCACCATGGCAGACCAAGCAGTGTAAGTCCGGGCTCGCAGACAGAAGATGCTAGATATGGATGCTGACCTGGGAACTTGCTCTGGCAGTGCTGATTTCGGCCTCATCGGCCTGGCCGTGATGGGTCAGAACCTCATCATGAACGTGGCTGACCATGGATTCACCGTCGTGGCCTTCAACCGCACAGTCGAGAAGGTCGATAGGTTCCTTGCCAATGAGGCCAAGGGTAGGTCTTCCTTGCTGCCCTTTATAGATAGCCAGAGACAGGAGCTGATAGCCGGAGCAGGGAAATCGATCGTGGGAGCCCACTCAGTGCAGGAATTCTGCGCGAAGCTGAAGAAGCCGCGTCGTATCATGCTGCTGGTCATGGCCGGCAAGCCTGTCGACGACTTCATCGAGAGCTTGCTCCCCTTCGTCGAGAAGGGTGACATCATCATCGACGGCGGCAACTCTCACTACCCGGACTCCAACCGCAGAACCAAGTACCTGGCCGAGAAGGGCATCCGGTTCGTGGGTACCGGCGTCTCGGGCGGCGAAGAGGGTGCCCGTTACGGCCCCAGCTTGATGCCGGGCGGCAACGAGGAGGCCTGGCCCTTTATCAAGGATATTTTCCAGAGCGTGGCGGCCAAGAGTGATGGTGAGGCCTGCTGCGACTGGGTTGGTGACGAGGGTGCCGGACACTACGTTAAGATGGTGCACAACGGCATCGAGTACGGAGATATGCAATTGATCACCGAGGTATGCCCCTTTTCTTTCTCCTTCTTTATCTTCTTCTTCTTCTTCTTCTTCTTCTTCTTATTTCCTCTTATTCTTGGTTTATATGTTCTATGTCTAACTTCTACAGGCATATGATATCCTGAAGCGGGGTCTGGGCATGACCCCCGCTGAGATCGGTGATGTCTTCGAGAAATGGAACAAGGGCGTTCTAGACTCCTTCCTGATCGAAATCACCCGTGACATCCTCCGCCACAAGGACGACGACGGCACCGCCCTGCTCGAGAAGATCCTCGATGCTGCCGGCCAGAAGGGAACCGGCAAGTGGACTGCCATCAACGCTCTCGATCTCGGCATGCCGGTCACCCTGATCGGAGAAGCCGTGTTCGGCAGATGTCTTAGCTCGCTCAAAGGACGAGCGTATCCGAGCCAGCAAGGTGCTCAAAGGGGCCCGAGCCAGACTTCAAGGGAGACCGCGAGCAGTTCATCAACAACCTCGAACAAGCTCTCTATGCCTCCAAGATCATCTCCTACGCTCAGGGATTCATGCTTATTCAGGAGGTGAGGTCCTTTTTTCTTATCAATTGAAATAATTGAAATACTTTGTGTCGTCCATTTCAAGTACACCGAACTAACGTGCTATGTAGGCTGCCAAAAAATACGAGTGGAAGCTAAACAAGCCATCCATTGCTCTGATGTGGAGAGGCGGCTGCATCATCCGCTCCGTCTTCCTCAAGGACATCACCAACGCCTACCGCAACAACCCAGACCTAGAGAACCTGCTGTTCGACGACTTCTTCAACAAGGCCATCCACAACGCCCAGTCCGGCTGGCGAGACGTGGTCTCCAAGTCTGCTCTCTGGGGCATCCCAACCCCTGCCTTCAGCACCGCCCTCAGCTTCTACGACGGCTACAGGTCGCGTGACCTGCCAGCCAACCTCCTGCAGGCCCAGCGCGACTACTTCGGCGCCCACACCTTCAGGATCAAGCCCGAGTATGCCAGCGAGAAGTATCCGGAGGGCGAGAACATCCACGTCAACTGGACAGGAAGAGGCGGCAATGTGTCTGCCTCGACATACCAGGCTTAGTCCTTAGTTACCTAGTTAACTAAGTAACTAGTTAGTCGTTCGTTGCAGCAAGTTTGAACAAAATTCCGTGCTTTTGAGTTCTAAAACCGAAACTGAAACGAAGGCAAGGATGTAGAACAGAAGGATTCCTTTTACGTTTCCCCTACCTATTAACTATATATTACGAAAGTTCCTTACTTTTTCCTTTTCTTCTCCTTCTTTCTTTCTCACTCACTCGTTCAACAATAGGTTAGGGAGCAGTACCATCCGCCATCCAACACCAGACCGGTGCAATTGATTATGCAAAAAGCTCATATTTATCATGGTATCGACTCTGAAAATATGACAGCATAAATAAATACATAAAGAGGTAAGTCATATATATGTAACAAGGAAGAAGAAAAAATAAAAGAAAAAGGGGCCGTGAAATAGTAGTAAGTAGAAGAAATAAAGATAAAGGAAAAAATAATGTCGAATCGGAATCGTATTTCATTTAAGCGTCTGTCTCGATAATCCAGCTCTCCACCATGGCCCGGACAAGACCCACCACTACATCAGCGCCCATCTCCACGCTAGCTTTGTCTGTCCAGCCAGGAACATGCAAGAACAGTGCTGCCCGCGGCCTGTTCTCCCCCCACGCCATCGACAAGCTGGTATAATAGATGTATTCACACAGGTAATGGCCCGCATCATGAGATAGACGGACATCAATTGACCGTCCTGCAGGTAGACTTTTCCTCCACGTCTGCAAGAAGCTTGTATCAATCGGTGACGGAGCAACTTTGACCTTATCCGTAGACTCGGATGTAGAGTTGGATGTAGAATTTGACGGAGCAGGAACACCGGGTTGTAATCTGTCAGGCAAGGATTCGTCGAAGGGCACTGCAAACTGTCCATCTACATCTGTATGCTTGTATCCTTCTCGGTGAGCCACTGTCTCAACGGCATAGTACTGTCTGGTTGCGGCCATGCCGATATGAATGACCAAGTGAGGTGGACGGCCACCATGGGCTGCTCGGAACTGCTCGATGATACGAGGCATTTCATCACGAACCGTGGCGTAGGCTACTCTGATCGGCCGTGGGTGGGCGTGGATGTGAACTCGGCGGTTTTTGCTGGTGGGGGCGTATTGTGGTAGGATAGAGTTGATTAGCCATGATGGGTTGAGAGGATGGGTTTTGAATGGCTACATATGGCATATTTTGTTAGCTAGTTCCTTGACCTGCATTGTATTTGTGGTTGTATTTGTGATTGTAATTGTTGTAGAGAGGATAGGGGCTTGGTTACTCACGCCGAAACCGGTGACAAGGACGTGGATGTCGTCGTCGTCTTCTGTGGTAATGGGCTGTCCTGGGAGAGAGACGTGCTCGTCGAGGGAAGAGGTGGCTCCGAAGTCACCCATCGTGAGTACAGGTCAGGGTATACTGTGTCAATGAGAGGGTGTAGACGACGGGGACGCGGGCAGCTGCGAGGGAAGAGTTGGTGTAACTTGGTGGCTTGTGGTGGGAGAAGCCGAGGTCGCTATCACGCCACAGGAGATAACGAGGAGATAAGCAGTGATAGTTAAAGATGTGATTAAAGTGATAGGTGAAAATGGAGAGAGACAAGCAACCAGAGGAGACGAGGAAGCCAGTTATATAGCTCTCTGCCCGCCAGCTACGGTGGCTTGTCCAGCTGATGCCCGGCGCCGCTCCGCAGAGGATCAAGAACTGCTCTCGGTCTCTCGTCTGCCTCCGACTGTCACTGAACGAACTCCCGTAACAAGTTACCTAACTAGTTGACTACGAACTCCTTCACGTCTACAAGGCCCCGGCAGATGACCGTCCAGGGGCAACCGGCTATCATCCTAATAATAGTGCATGCATTGCTGTCGACAGCACGGTTATCCGTCCGTCTCCTCCTTCTGTTCCCCCCAGAATCAAGAGATCAAAAGAAAAGACCTCCCTATCTGAGCTAGCGAGCTTCACGGAGTTCGATGAGATGGGCGTAGATCAGGGCTAGGGTCATGGATCGGGTGGTCTCCGGCAGCAGGGATCGAGCAGGCTCTTCTGCTATTTATATGACTGTCTGGATGTCCCGGCCCATCTTATCTCGCGAACTGTGCTATAAATATACGTTTCATCCCTATACAGGTTCATCATCGAGGGTCATGGCGTGGTCGATGCATGCATATCGAGAGAGAGACCGTTGACAACCTGCTGAGTTGTCCTCCTCTTTGACATGGTATCTCTGGCTTCAAGAACCGTATCCCAGTCGCTCTTCCATCTCTACCGTCTGTCTGTCTGTCTACCGTCTCCACCAGCTTCCGCCATCATCCGTCGTCTAGTTACTTGCTTCATCTTCATCTTCTGCGTTTATCTTCGTCTTCATCTTTCGCTCACATCTTGCTGTCCGACTCTGATGCTAGCCCTAAACCCTAAGCCCTAACTTGAGTAGAAAACATTGAGTCATGTGATCTGTTGTCATATGACTTAAACCTTCTTAAGCCAAGATATGTTCTTGGCATTGCCCCACTCTCTATTTCTGTTGCTCCTTTTAGCGGTATTTAATCCTTGCACTGTATTTACCATATTCTGCCCGCTTGGTTGGTTAGATACTAGAGTAATCGTATCGTTCCTGCTGAGTCACCCGTATTTGGTACAGGCCTCCTGTACGGGAAACTTACAGCGGAGAGCAGGGTTACATAAGCAAATACCCCTGCTGTGTCGCCACAATGCGCAATGCACAATGTGAGAGCTAAGGGGGAGGGAGGAAGGGCCAGCGGTATGAAGTCCTGGTGAGTGAGCGAGTCGCTTGTACGGAGTAAGTACGCCGAAATCCAGGCTCTGGCAGACTGCCTGACGGGCTTTGAAACGGCCCGTAACACCCAGACGTCAGCCCTAGGGGAGCTGGAACAATAGTTTTGCTTATGGAGCCCGAACTTTCCTTCAAGGCACCGCTACCCGAAACCTTATTTCTTTTCATGTGATGCGTTCTGTTTACTCCCTCTTATCTCGCTGTTCTATATCTTGCTGTCCTCTTCCTCCTCTTCTGCCTAACGTTTCCCTTTTTTATCTCTCACTTTGTGTGCTGATATCTTTCCTTTTTCCCCTCGGCTAGCTGTTATAGCTACACCATAGCTATTGATACGTGATGTTCCTCCTCTCGGGCCAATTGCAAGGTCTTTGATTACCCACCTACCTTGGTTCAGAAGACCTGAAGAAAACTACACGTAGGCGCTTGTTCGCCTTTCATCCAGCCTTTACGATAGCCGACCTATCCATCAAGGCCCCCTATGTGCAGTTACGTGTGGATAGTCTACCACTGAACTCACATAGCCTGGAATATCACCAACCAACCTCGGTTCTGCCAGCCGTATGGGCCCTTGCTTCGATGGACGACATGCTATTACCCGAGTCGAATATTACGGAGATGGGCGTCTCCTAATTTAATCAAATGACCATTATATTCTCCCCGGCCTTGTTCCTTGTCGACTTCTATACCTAAGTCCTATGGAACTGTCGTGGGAGATAAGCTTATAATCGGCCATGTTACGCAGAAGGATAGTTTTTGGACCCTTTTGCAGCCACAGTGTACTCTGATGTACTCTGTGTGGCTGCTGAGGGTCTATAGAGGTAGCGATTACTGTCTCTGCTCCTTCTTTTGCTCAGAACCTAGTTATCGTTAATATAACGAGAGCTCTTGGCTTCGCGGATTGCGGAGAACTACGGAGTACCGAGAGCTACAAAACGGCTCTGTGCTATAAAATACACATCTATATATTTTACGGGGAGGAGAACATGTTCACTACCATGACCGTCTTTCGATAACCCCCATATCGACCCACTGATTTGCCCTTCTATACGGAGTAACATGATTGCAACTTCAATCGACGCTGGGCTTTCCAACAGCCACCATCACCACAACAACTACTTTAATGGCTCATGGTATTACATGCGGAGCACCATAGTTGCTTTTGCCAAAGAGTTCTAGTTCTTCCAGTCATGTGTCATGTCGATGGGTAATCTCTGACATCCGTTGTGTGCACAAATCGGTCCAAGACAATGGAACCTGCTACGGATCCACTGGGCACCAGGCATTTTGGTTTCTATTTGGCGTTCTTCATTGGCTATCCAAGTGTCCTAAATTACGAGCCAACGGTACCTCCAATCAGCTAAATAAATGTTCAATATTTTGATGGGTACAAGTTCCTAGTGTATTCAACATCATAAACAGTCTAATGAAA